>NC_090740.1:83558442-83570942 GCF_036898095.1 Palaemon carinicauda
TACTCGATAAGTTTTGACCAAATATTCACCACAAATAGATCTTAGGTTATGAACGAATTTTTTACATTTTGGAGATGATCCGGAGGCGGAACCTGATTTACATTCACCACTTCTAAGGTAATGTCAAAATAGATACACAGATTTTTATGAAATAACCAGCACAAATAGATCTTAGGCCATGGACTCCATTAACCTTTGGCGGTAATCTAAAACCTCTTGTTGTTGTTGTTGTTTCTCTTCTTCTTCTCCATCCTTTTAAAATTATTATTAATATTTTTATTATTATTATTATTATTATTATTATTATTATTATTATTATTATTATTATTATTATTATTATTATTAATATTATTATTATTATTATTATGACAGAACAATCTGCATCCATAGTGTTAAAAAGAAAATACCTAAAAACCTAAAGACCAAAACAAGCAGGGTGAAACAAACAAGATTTTGGCAATGGTCACACAAGACTCATTTTGTTGGTGCATATGACATCATCGACAAAGGTGAAAGCGAGCATCATTAGGCGTTTGAGCTTAATTTCACGAGATTAAGCGTGCTCGGCTGATAGAAATCAGAGGGCTGAGTTGAGGATGAGTTGTTTAGTAAATCAAGTGATTTTTTTTCCCCTTTTTCAACAACTATTATTATAATACCTTGAACCAAGAGTATACCATACTTTTCTGTGAAAGGAAGTAAGTCTATTCACCAAAATACATACGGCAGTTTTTATTTAAAGTTACTTACGCTTTTACCGAAGTAGCTCAATATGATTTAACATAGGTCTGTGAATATGTAAATAATTATCAATATTATTTTTTTACAATTTTTACGGTTTTTTAATATAAACGACAATATAAAAGAAAATAAAACTAAATCAAATGATTATATTACTTTTTTTCATAGCAATTTACTGAACATTATATTCACAATGCAACATAACTTTAGCTAGATTGAGCGTGAAAAAAGAAAAAGCGTTATTCCTAGTCTGTTATAAGGAATAATTTACCCTCTGAAGATTCAGTGTCACATTTATCCTAACCGATTTCAAGTAGATGCAGTCGATACCTTATATTATTCACTATATGTCTACTATGTATTAATTAAGATCACGTGTTATATCGTTACTTTATATCTTATCACACACACATCCAACTCTTGCTGTTGATGCACATAAAAAATCCATTGACATATATTTGCTTGATGATCACAATCAAGGTTCTTTTTTCCTTTCCAGTTGCTGCTTGGTTTTTCAAAGTATGTGAGTTTTTCTTTTAATCCAGTGATGGACTAATATAATGAATAGTAAATAAATTCCCGGACACTGCCTGGGCAAATCCTCTATCATAGAGGACGTGGCCTGTCTCAATGTTAGCATTAGTGCTACCGACAAAATTATCAGCTTGGTTATTAGGTTATATGACAGGTAATACTAGATTAAAAAAATTCGAGGAAGGACTTGTAATGGGAATTAGGTTTATAATTGGCATTTGTAAATGTCATTAGTTTCCATCTAGTAGATGTTAGTACGAGTTTCGGTTGGCTAACAAAACCTTCTTTGTGATGTAAACGGCCTTGCGCGAAAAAGTTTAGGGATATCCATCTGGATTGTTAAGAACGTGCTGAAAATAAGAAAATAAACACGTTCTGGCAGCCGCTACTCAAAGGGAGGAATGAATGTGTATGTGGGTGGGTAGGTGTGTGTGTGTGTGTGTGTGTGGGTGTGGGGTGTGATTTCACACGAATACATACTTTGTTCAAACATTCATAAGTATTTATTTGCAAGATATTGATAAAAATGTTCTGAAAATCTACATACCATGCATGGGCAATTGCAATTATTCAACCATTTAGCACTATAATTAGAAAAAGAAACAACACACATCGTTATCGCTATTTTTGGTAGATAAATACCTCGTACCTACTGCATAGCTTATTATGTTCTAGGATTGTATTATGTTTGCTAGATTTTAACAAGCCATTTTGAGAAGAAAAAAAATTCTGAATGTCAAAAACCTTAATTTAATTTTTTTTTTTTTTTTTTTTTTTAAAGTATTATACATCAATACCAGAGTAAGGAAGCGAAGGACATTCATTCCTTATTCGATGCATGTCAGTTAAATGGTAAGCCAAAGGGTGTTGGCTTCCAAGTTATCGTTGCAAACCCTATCATATCCCGGTACTCATTTAGACCTCCAAACTCATCCCTTTTCTCACTGCCACTTATCTAGACTTAGTCTTCATCAATATTAATATTGTTTTTATTGTTACAGGCTAAGCTACAGCCTTAGTTGGAAAAGCAGAATGCCATAAGCACAACGTCTCAAGCAGAGAAAAATAACTCATGGAGAGAACTACCAGAAAAGTAATGAACAAAAAAAAAAAAAAAAAAATGATTTAAAAAAAGGAACATTGAAATGGATCTTTTATAAATTATCTATAAAAAGATAAATAAAGGAGATAAATTAGATAGGATAGTGTGCCTGAGTGGATCATCGAGCAAGAAACCTTTAATCAGAGAGTGGAAGTCCATTGTACAGAGGGTATGGCACTACCCAAGACTAAAGAATGATGATATGATTTTCAAGTGTCGGTTTCCTAGAAAAAAACTTTTTACGATAGTTAAAGAGATTCTTCTGACCTTACCAAGAGGAAATTAGTCACTGAAAAATTATAGTGCCGCTCTTAACATTTTTAGGGATGAAGAATTGTTTGATAACATACTTTTGTCAGGTTTATGAGGACAAAGGAGAATGTTGAAAGAATGGGCCACAACTATTTGGTCTGTATGTAGGCGAAGGAAAATTGAGCCGTAACTACTCTGGCTAGTCAAAGGACTCAATAACTCTCTAGCGGTAGTATCTCATGGGGTATCCGGTGCCCAGACCATCGTACCCACAACTAAACTAACAATGCTGTATCACATATTTGCTATACATAGTAAAAGTCTATCACTAGACTCACACCTCACTAACAATTTTAATGCACAAACCCCATGTTCTCATCATTAGACTAATACTGCAATATTACTTATCTGTTGCACACAGTCCATGTCTTGATAATTAGACATCAACTTCATAGTTACTACCACCCTACATATTATGTTCAATTTCATTCAGTTAATTTCCCTCCCTTCCCTCTCGTACGTTCGGTAACATCAAAACAATCAGTTCTGTTGTTTATAGGTTTTGCTAACTCATGAGAAGATTAATCATTATTTAGGCCTGTTTGTCCAACCCATATATCACATACTTGTAACTATTGTACTAGTTATGTAAATTCTACATCTTAGAAACTGCAAACCTGAATAAATTATTTAGAAAACCAATTTATATATATATATATATATATATATATATATATATATATATATATATATATATATATATATATATATATATACTGTATATATATATATATATATATATATATATATATATATATATATATATATATATATATATATATATATATATATATATATATATATATATATATATATATATATATATATCGCAGTCAATCACCAACCATTCAAACAATGAACATTCAAAGATGAGAGAGAGAGAGAGAGAGAGAGAGAGAGAGAGAGAGAGAGAGAGAGAGAGAGAGAGAGAGAAAGGGAGAGAGAGAGAGAGAGAGAGAGAGAGAGAGAGAGAGAGAGAGAGAGAGAGAGAGAGACACACACACACACCTCTTTGTTCTTTATTCAAAAGTCGTTGATTCACTTCATTAAGTAAATGAGAAATTTGCTTTCAGTTAAGAAGTTTATAAAAATAAATAAATAAAAATTATGCATACCTTAAGATTACCATCGAAAAAGTTTCTACATAGATCTACAATCAGGCGGTAAGTGGCATCACTATTTCTCATCAAAAGATCAAACAAAAAGATGATGCTATTAGGAATTCCTTCCAGTGACTGACTATGGATATTCAATCAGCGTAGAAAAGTGTTCACATATGGTATTACATACATCACTTATGTCTCCTGGAAATAATTGGATTCCAAATTTTATTCACAAAACGTACAATCAGTTGTGAAACTAAGAGAGATCGGGTACTGGGCCTTTTAAAAAATTACACTATAGCTTCCGACGGAAGGGGGTTTACAAAGCAGAGTCAGAAAATGAGATTGAGAAAATTCATATTGATATTACCACCAACTAACTAGGATAAGGGGGAGGGGGGCCTTTTTCTTACTCAGCAGGCGGACCCCAAATATCTAGCTACCGCCCACATATATCTTATATTCCTTGTATGGTTCACGTTCTTTTATATCCAATAACAATCTATTATGGCTAAAATCCTTCACCCTACTTACCCTTATATCTTACATCTTTTTTTTTTTTTTCCATGAACTGTACCATATGTGAACGGATGTTATGGCACACGATGCCTGACCAACGTAGTATGCATACATAGAAATGATCAATTTATAAGTATATTTCAGAGGTTTTTAATTTCTTTCGTCCGCTGGGTAATTTTCTTAATAAAAAAAAATACGTGGTGAACGTAGAGTTCTGAAAGTAAAAAAAAAGAAAGAAAAAAAAAGAAAGTTCAAAAAATAGATTTAGGAATGACATAAAAATTATTATGATTACTCTGTAATTTGCCTCAGGTTTCTTCCTGCAATATATATATTTCACAAAAAAAGTTTGTTTAACAAGACTTTTTTTTATAATGAAAGAACATTGAATACATCTGTGTGATGGTTAGAATTCTGTAACTGGAAAGGGAATGTATTATTTTTTCATAAAAATTATAAATTTTTCACTAATGATCATATATACTTGAATGGATTCATGTAGATCAGAAATTAATAATCAAAATTATTACTCAATAATTGGTATAACAAATGTTCTTTCAATATATATATATATATATATATATATATATATATATATATATATATATATATATATATATATATATATATATATATACATATATATATATATATATATATATATATATATATATATATATATATATATATATATATATATATATATTTATATATATATATATATATATATATATATATATATATATATATATATATATATATATATATATATATATATATATATATATATATATATATATATATATATATAACTATAGGCAACAAGACGTTTTTATACTGAGAGAAAACTGGATGCATTTTGCTCTTGGTTTCAATCAATCTGTTGTGACGTTTAATCCTGATCACCTTCCCTCTGCGAAAAGCAGATTTATGGATGGCTTAGTTAAGCAATTTCAAAACGAACAGTGGAGAAAGATTTTCTTCCTTTCTTTTCTGTTTATTATTCAGGGATAAATGAATACTTGGGTACAGACCATATGTTTATCCTTTTTAGCTTTGCTGGAATAATATTTGTGATATAATATAACCATTGATGAAATAATGAAGAAGTTTCTAAATGATATTCATTGTCAGTAAAGATATTACGTATCTATAAGAAAAAAAAATCAAGGTAACAAGGAGAGTCATGATTGACAGCGTGATTTTTGAATTATTTATTACATAGAATGGCGGGAAAAAAAACAAGACATGTATAATGTGCAATACAGTATGGAAGAAGGTCAATATTCTTTCTATCGGTTATTGAGAGAGAGAGAGAGAGAGAGAGAGAGAGAGAGAGAGAGAGAGAGAGAGAGAGAGAGAGAGAGAGAGAGAGAGAGTCCAATGTCTTCGCTATACGGTGAAATTGGGAAAAAAACATTGAATTTGGCTCTATTCAATCGTACAATTAATTTACCAGTTACTTTTTATTATAATGTTGCAGAAAGATTATAGTTACATCGGGATAATTTTAGTGGATAAACTACATTTCAAATTTTCAATATGAGGTCACAATAAATTCTTGATAATCATCCTTGCTATGTAAATATACATACCTTTTTTTTGTTTTTTTTTTCTTTCTTTTTATTTTTTTTACTGTTTTTTTTGGGGGGGAGAGGTCCCAGGAAAAAAAATAAACACCTGTAATTTCATTCCAATTTGAGGATATTAAAAAGGGCCCAACTAACTTTCGAGATAGTAATACAAGAGAGTTATTGGGATCTTTACTGGCCATCCAGTATTGCATTGAATCCATGTTTTTTTTTTTTTTTTTTTTTTTTTGCCCATTTATACACGAAAAAGTATGGCCTATTATAACCGCAACTGTCTCTTTTCTCATACATCTGACAACACTGATATTACACCCCCCAAAAAAATTCTACGTTCAAACATTAACTACTGCACTGTAATTGTTCAGTAGCTACGTTCCTCGTGATAAGGGTAGAAATGACTTTTTCGCTATGGTTAGTATCTCTTTTTGGAAGGGAACTGGAAATTCAAACCATTTTCCCATGGTATTATTTAGTGCCATGGCTTCTGCATTATGGTTTTCCACTGTCTTGAAGTAGTATTGTCTGGCTTCTTCTTCTTCTTCTTGGAAGAAGATAATGATTATCGAGTGACAGTGAATTCAGTGAATATATATATATATATATATATATATATATATATATATATATATATATATATATATATATATATATTGCTGGAAGAAACGTTAAGCAAATTAGTGAGTAATCATAATGTTTTTTATTCCATTTCTAAATCTATTCCTTTAACTGTCTACTCTTCATTAGAGAAAAATAAGATATTTCTTTTTACTCATAGAACTTTTCACTTCCACCGTATATTTTTTTTCTAAGAAAATTACCCTGCGGACGAATGAAATGGAAAACTTATGAAATATACTTTTAAATTGACCATTACTATGTCTGCATATTACGTTGGCCGGGCATTGTTTGCCATAATATCCTTTTACATATGTTGCAATTCATGGAAAAAAATGGATGTAAGATATCAGGGTAAGTAGGGTGAAGGGTTTCAGCCATAATAAATCGTTATTGGATATAAAAGAACGTGAACCATACAAGGAATATAAGATATATTTGGGGCTTAGCTAGATACTTTGGGTCCCCCCTCCCCCATATCCTGGTCAGCTGGTGGTAATATCAATATGAATGTCCTTACTCTCATTTTTTGACTGCTTTATAAACCCCCTTCCGTCGGAAGCTATGGTGTCATATCTTAAAAAGCCCAATAAACGATCCCCCTTAGTTCTGTGAATAAAATTTTGTATTCAATTATTTCCAGAACACAGGAGTGATGTATGTTATACCATATGTGAACAGTTTTCTGTGCTGATAGAATATACATAGCCAGTAACGGGGAGAAATTCCCAATAGCATCATCTATCTTTTTGATCTTTTGATGAGAAATAGTGATGCCAATTATCGCCCAGCCTTACCTTATTGCCTTATTTTATGTTTGGGTTCCCCCAGGTCCCTCAGTGTGAGGCACCTCGTATATCCGCCAGAGAGTTGCTTATGCATCTTCTTGTGTATTTCGTATCTTCAAGTCTTGGATGGTCTGGGATACATCTTAGGTATTTATCGAGCTTATTCTTAAACACATATACGCTCACTCATGATATGTTTCTTAGATGAGCTGGCAGCACATTAAATAGTCGCTGCATTGTCGATGCTAGTGCGTAGTGGATTAATGTCCTGTGCGCCTTCCTTAGTTTACCTGGTATATTTTTTGGCACTCTTAATCTACCTCGGTTTGCTCTTTCTGATATTTTTAGCTCCATGATGTTTTCAGTAATTCCTTCTATTTGCTTCCATGCTTGTATTATCATGTAGCGTTCTCTTCTCCTTTCTAGACTGTATAGTTTTCAAAATTTCAGTCTTTCCCAGTAGTCATGGTCCTTAACTTCTTCTAGTCTAGCAGTATAGGACCTTTGTACACTCTCTATTTGTGTAATATCCTTTTGGTAGTGTGGGTACCATATCACATTGCAGTGCTCGAGTGTACTATGTACAAAAGTTTTGTAAAGCATGATCATATGTGGTTCAGCTTTTCTTGTTTTAAAGTGTCTGAATAACATTCCCATTTTGGCTTTACATTTAGCCAACAGTGTTGCTATTTGGTCGTTGCATAACATATTCCTATTTAACATTACAACAAGGTCTTTAATTGCTTCCTTGTTTGTGATTGTCTCGTTATTAGGTCCCTTGTATGCATATACCAATCTTTCTCTGTTTCCATAATTTATTTATTCGAATTTATCGGAGTTAAATGCCATCCTATTTATCTCAACCCATTCATATATTTTGTTTAGATCTCTTTGTAGTGAGTTCCTATCTTCATCACAGGTAATTTCTCTACTTATTCTTGTGTCATCGGCGAAACCTCTCACTACAGAATTTTCAACATCACAGTCTATGTCTGAGATCATAATAACAAACAGCAGTGCAGCTAATACCCTACCTAGTGGCACGCCAGATATTACCTGAGCTTCGTCTGATTTATCGTCATTTGCAATCACTATCTGTTTTCTGTTTTGCAGAATTTTTTTACCCATTTTCCTAACTTTCCCACAATGTTATGTTTTCTCATTTTTTTTCTCTAATATATTATGGTCTACCTTGTCAAAGACTTTTGTAAAATCGAGATAGATCACATCTGTCTTTTTTATTTACCATATATTTGTATATATTTTCATAGTGTGCATCAGTTGTGTCTGTGTACTTTTTTTAGGCACAAAACCATGTTGACCTATATTAAACAAATTATTTTTAATCAAATGATCTATAATTTTCTTTTTTATTACCCTCTCATACGCTTTCATAATATGTGATGTTAGACTAACAGGTCTATAATTGCTTGCCTCTAGTTGTGATCCACTTTTGAAAATATGGGTTATATAAGCTAATTTGTTTAACATATATCTTGCTCATAGCAGTATTGCAAGCAGCTTTGCGATAGTGTTTTCAGTTTTTTTTAACAAAATAGCTGGAACTACATCTGGTCTTGCTGCCAATACATTTCTAATTTCGTTTATAGCCTTGACAATATCTGCTTCGTTAATATCTGTATCCGTTAGATATTCAACATTTTTTTCTCTCATATCTGTTTCATTGTTCTCATTCGCAATTCTCGGCATGAACTCACTCTTACATTTTTCAGCTAATCTGTTGCATATTTCCTTTTTTTCATTTGTTAGCCGTCCTTCAATTCTTAGAGGGCCTATTTCTATTCTCCCTTTATTCATCTTTTTTGCATAGGAGTAAAGTACTTTGGGGTTTTTTTTTTTATATATTTTGAAGTGTACTTTCTTCTAATTCCGTTTTTTTTTCTTTCAACTGTTTAGTATTTTGTTCTACATTTTCTATCTTACATTTTATTTCCATCAATTTCCACACATTTTTTTCTTTTGCAAAATTCTTCTTCTACTTTCTAATTTTCTGAAATAAGACCCTTCTGTATCTTGGTATGCATGTCTTTTTTTTTTTTTTTTTTTTTCCGGTACATGTTTTTCAACAATTTTCTCCAGTATTTTGTACAGTATGTCCGTATTTACCTGTGTATTATCACTTACAAATACATTTTTCCATTCTTTATTTAGTTCTTCATTTATTTCTGACCATTTTATATTCTTACTATAAAAATTAAATTTTCCATTTCCTTCCCAAAGTTTTGTGCTTTTATTAATTATGCAATCACTTGCTTTGGAATGGACTATCAATTCTATGATATTGTGGTCTGAATTTCCCGTGTTATACACTATTATTTCTTTAACATAATTCACCTCATTCCCAAATACTAGATCTTGGACATTTTCCTTTCTTGTTGGAATGTGGTTTATTTGTTGCATATTATGTTGTAATAGCATATCTTGAAGCTTTTTAAATTGCCTCTTATCTTCTGCGCTACTATTACTCTCTTTTTTATATGTATACATACAACCACTTTCTTCTATCCGTTCTTTCCAATCCACGAAAGGCAAGTTAAAATCTCCGGATAGGAGTATATTCCAGTCTTTATGGTGTCTACATATATTATCTAATTTTTTTATTATTATGTCAAACTCCATAGTATTTGGGGATCTGTAAACTACAATATTCACTAGTTTTTCAAATTCAAATTCTACCGCAATCAATGCACATTCTGTGTTGCTGTATTTTTCACAGACTTTTCCTTGATTTATAATTCTTCCATATATTGTGGTTCCCTCTTGATTCCTATTTTTTTCTGTCTGATCTATAAATTTGGAAATCCTTTATCTGGTCATCACTGCCAGTCTCTTGGGAATACAATGTTTCACTTATATTTAATATATCTATTTTTTCAATTTAGGTTAGTTCTTCTAAGAACTCTATTTTCCTTTTAGAGTTACTCGTGACTAAACCCTGTACATTCATCACTATTATGGTTTGTTTTTCATCCTCATTATTCAATATTAGAAATAATATGGACTCTCCCATGCTTCCTTCCTGTTCTGATATGATTTTCTTTTCTTCATTTCCAGGAATTCTGCCATTAAAAAATCCAACTTTTCTATTATATTTGTTCTTTCGCATTCATATTCATTTTTGGTTATACCTACAATTATCCCCATATCTGCACCAACCCCTGACATTATAGATGCATTCTTTGTAGTTGGGCTCTAAATGTGCATATTTGGGTTGAAAGGTCTCATATCTTGGGTCCTTTGGTGCATAGCACGGTATATACGCGACATGCCTTTTTGTTTCTTTTTTGTTTCATTTTTGCTTTCATTTTTCTTTTCAGTTTGCTGAGTTTTCCTACTCTCATTCATGGTTGCAGGATGCATATATCGACATTTTTTGTTAAAACTGCATCCTCTTCCTTCTTTCAGGTTTTGCATATTTTTGGATGGACATCTCTGCATTCGTCTCCATATCCGTCTAAATACGCACATTTACCATATATTTCATAATTATGGCGTATCTTTGGATGCTTGTAGTAACATCTTTCGCCAAATCTGCAATTCCCTCTTTTCAGCAAATTGCAGACTTTATCATTCTTTTCTTTGTTTTCTTGTTCTTGATCTTCCAAAAGTATGTAGGTCCTGGTAGAGTCTCTTGGGTCTATTATTTGTTTCCATTTGATAATATAGTTCTTCATAAGTATTTTGTTGGAAGGCATCATAAGTTATATCAACGATTTCCTCTGCATCGTTACACATATCCTGTTCAGTTTTCTCTTCTTCTTCTTCTTCTTCTTCTTCTTCTTCTTCTTCTTCTTCTTCTTCTTCTTCTTCTTCTTCTTCTTCTTCTTCCACTATTTGCAGATTTAGTCTCGACTTAATAATATTTTCTATCTAGACTAAGCATGTTGAGCAGAATACCTATGTGTCTCTATTTTTTATTTTTTTGGCTGTATTTCAGCACCTATAGGATGTGTTGGAACATGATAGGCATCACATTTTCTAGTCAGTTGTTCAGGATTATTAATGGAATACCAAATCTTGCATATATTACACCATTTTGACATTCTTGTTCCCAATGCATCAATCAGCATATTCACCATATTGGACTTCTTATTGTTCTTTGATGGAATGTGTTGATTGATGTAAACTTTCTTTATAAGTCTCTTTATTACTTGGATCTTCTTTGGAATTTCTTGTATTATTTTGCTGATGTTTTCCACAGATTTGCTCCAGTTTGTTGGATCATATTGTTTCAATATGTCTGCGAATATTTTTCCGTCACACTGGTTGGAGTTACTAGTGACCCCTGTTATCAGACGGTCGAGCTGTTGTTTCGCAAACTCATGGAATTTTCTTTTCGTGAGTGCAGCAATGTCTCTCCAAGCCTTGCCTGTATTGTAGAGTGCCATTTTGATCAGATTTTTAGTAATTCATAAGATAACTATCCTCTGCAGACGTTTTATCCGACTCTTTTGACCTCAAACTAATCACCGACTGTTCACGAAAACTTGTAGCTATATTGCACTCGATAGCCTTTTGTTATCCGTGTTAAATCAGGATATTTTTAGGGTCGCACAAAATTATTCAATCACCGGCACACATATACAACTCGAGATCAATGTAGAACCTTTTTCTATGGCAATCTTACGGTATGTATAACTTTTTTTCTGCTACAATCTTCTTATTTTAAGGGTAATTTCTCATTTCCTTAACCCTTTCCACTCCATGGGGTACCTGTGGTAGCCCAAGCAAAATACGTCGTCCTAGTACTTGGGCTACCTCTGGTAGCCCACCGAAAAGATCTTATTTATTCATAAACTGTTTCTATTAATTAAAGTTATTCGCTGTTTTAATCGTTGCTTCGTTTTCTGTGGTTCTTTATGATTAATATTCCTTGTTTTCTTAGTTAATCCTCTCCCCCCTTTTCCCCCAAGACGAGTTAGACTTAATAAATAAAGGCAGACACTCACGATATTCATTTCTCAGTGCGTTTGGCCTCGTTCAGCAGCAAGTACCGATTGTGATCGACTCCCGTCTCACCAGCTAATTTCCGAGGTCATCGCTTTTCAAACACTCATCCTATATCATGATTTCATCGAAAAAGTTTTTGCGAACTACGTCGGAAATTTTAGAATGTCTTGATATGTGTTCTTCAGAAGATGATTTTGTAGGCATCGACGACAAAGAGGAAAAT
>NC_090740.1:83575942-83610942 GCF_036898095.1 Palaemon carinicauda
CTCTCGCTCTCTCTCTCATATTCAAATATTCATAATTTGAATGGTTGGTAATTGATTGCGATATATATATATATATATATATATATATATATATATATATATATATATATATATATATATATATATATATATATATATATATATATATATATATATATATATATATGGTTTTCTAGATAATTTATTCACGTTTGCAGTTTCTAAGATATAGAATTTACATAACTAGTACAATAGTTAAAAGTGGGTGATATATGGGTTGGACGAACAGGCCTAAATAATGATTAATCTTCTCATGAGTTAGCAAAACCTATAAACAACAGAACTGATCGTTATGATGTTATCGAACATACGAGAGGGAAGGGAGGGATATTAACTGAATGAAATTAAACATAATATGTAGGATGGTAGTAACTATAAAGTTGATGTCTAATTATCAAGACATGGACTGTGTGCAGAAGATAAGTAACACTAGTATTAGTCTAATGATGAGAACATGAGGTTTGTGCAGCAAAATTGTTAGTGAGGTGTGAGTCTAGTGATAGAGACTTGTACTATGTATAGTAAATATGTGATACAACATTGTTAGTTTAGTTGGGAGTACGATGGCCTGGGCACCAGACACCCTTTGAGATACTACTGTTAAAGAGTTATTGAGTCCTTCGACTAGCTAGAGTAGTTACGGCTCATTTTTCCTTTGCCTAAATACAGACCAAATAGTCTAGCCCATTCTTTCAATATTTTCCTGTCTTCATAAACCTGACAACACCGAAATTATCAAACAATTATTCATCTTTGAAAAGGTTAAGAGAGGCTCTATAATTGTTCAGTTACTAATTTCATCTTGGTAAGGTCAAAAGAAACTTTTTAACTGTCGTAAAGAGCTTTTCTAGGAAAATTACGCTCGAAAATCATATCATCGTTCTCTAGTCTTTGGTAGCGCCATAGTGTCTGTACCATAAACTCCATATGTCTGGTTAAAGTTTTCTTGCTTGATGAGCCCTCAGGTACACTAATCTATCTTATCTAATATTTTTTATGGTTTTTATAGTTATTCCATAAAAGATCTGTTTATTTGTTCCTGTTTTCAAAACATTTATCTTAGTTATTAACTACTTTGCTTATAGTTTCCTTTTTTTTTTTTTCATTCCTTCCATGAGTTATTTTTCCGTATTGGAATTTTTGTGCTTATTCATCCTGCTTTTCCAACTAGGGTTGTAGCTAAGATTTTAATAATAAAAACATTAATATTGATGAAGAGTATATCTAAGTGTAGATAAATGACAGTGGGAATAGGGATGATTTTGAGGAGGTGTAAATGAATACCAGGATATGGTAGGGCTTGCAACTGTACCACCCATGTGCCACACGATAATACAAAATAACGACCTTTCTCTTTTTCGTATATATTATCCTTTGTATCTTCGCTCTCCCCTCGCACTGACAGCAACTTGTATTGACCTTTCTGCCTACTTCGTTACTAACTGTTAACAGAAACGGTTGCCGGTTTGACAAGAAATAGCATGTTTGTATTTTGTGACCCTCTTACCGGGACCTAGTTTGTATATATACTCCATGTGTCTGTAATCAAGTTCATCAGATGCATTCATCTCGTCCTTGACTCACAACTTACATTTGGCCTGTCACAATGGTGACCCTGGAGGTCAACTCACTCCTCCTAACCCCCCCCCCCTCCCCGAGCCACAACCACCCCCCCCCCCCCAACCTGAATGCGCTGCCATACCCGATGTCGATAGTTTACCCATAAAGGATTTGATGACCAAAGCCAACGCTCTTCTGGACAGCCACTTGTTTAACCTTCAAGACCTCTATGAACGCCTCCACTCCTGACAAAGAGGATACATATTCAACGTCAACCGAAGCTGACGTGAATGCCCTAGGACACACATGCCTACCCCGTGACGTGCCGGAGCAGAGACAAAGCCACCCATCAGCCACTACTCGCTCATGCCCCAATCAGCAACTTCTAAAGCCACTTACCGCTGTCCATCGGCGGCAGTTTTTCTACTACCACTCCGGATTCGGGGAAGCTGCAAAAAGATAGGCCAAGGATTGTGAGTGGCCAAACAACGTGTAGGTAGGCCGTCGCTCGTGGCAGTGGCCTGCCGTGTTTCTAATCATTTCTTTTTACATGATGCATAAACAGGCGTGTGATTTTTGGTAGAAGCGGGTGCTTGTTGTTTTCTTTTGCCAAGGGAACTCTTCTGCCGACGTCCACCTGGTAGCTGCCAGCAGATCTATGATACCCAACTACAGTTATGAGAACCTTACAGTATCGTTTGGAAAAAGCAAATTTAATTTGAAGTTTCTTGTTGTTGACGTCACATTGCCAATCCTCTTTGCGAATTTCCTCTACTTTCCAGCTTCTGGTCGATGTCTCCCATCGACGATTGATGAATGCCGACTCGTACTTTTCGACAACTCTTTAACCCTACCCCTCCAACTTCGCTCTCCACATCAGCGTACCCATGGATGCCTACGCACACCTTCTCTCGTCGTACCTAAACTTTTTCTCTCCAGAACTTCTTCAAACGCCCACAGCTCCTGCCAAACACGGTATTTATCACCATATCAAGAGAACGGTACCTTCAATTTTCTCCAAATTCAGACTTCTGGCATTGGATCGATTGGTGGTCGCCAAACTGATGTTCATCGAAATGCAAAAAAATGGGCCATTGCCAAACGGCCTTCACCCCATGGTCGTCACCCTTACTTATTGTCCTGAAGAAAGATCCACCGCCCCCCTTGTCCATGTGCGAATTACAGGCGCCTGAACATGCAAGTAGAACTTGATCACTACCTCCTTCCAAACATTACCAATGTGACCTCCTACCTGCACAGAGCAAAGGTTTTTTCCACGCTCGACCTCCTGAAGGAGAATTATCAGGTGCCTATGAACCCAGAAGACATCCCGAAGACCGCCATCACCACTCCCTTCACTACATACACCTTCAATTACTACTGCTTTGGCCTTCTCAATACTGGGGGGACTTTTCAACGTCTCACGGATGGCATCTTAGGGGACCTGCCCATCTCTGTATGTTACGTGGACGACATACTTGTGTTCTCTTCCTCCAAAGAGGAACACCTCCATCACCTGCACATCGTGCTTGACCGCCTACAACAAAACGGCCTTGTAGTCCAGTACGACAAGTGTACCTTTGGCGCCAACGAAGTGTCGTTCTTAGGGCGCCGCATCACTCTTGAAGGAGTCCATCCCCTACAGGAGAAGGTAGTAGCCATTCAGAGCTTCCCCAAGCCCCCGAACTACAAAGCACTGCAGAAATTCTTGAGCAGGATAAACTATTATCACGTTTTCCGCCAGCCAATTCAGCCACTCTTGCTCCCCTCTACGCCTCCCTCAGAGGCGAGCCAAAAGACCTGAAGTGAAGTGGGGTCCACGTTAAGAAGTGGCCTTCTGCAAAGTAAAGAAAGTCCTATCAACTGCTGATGCTTTCACTTTTTCATCCCACATGACCCTCTCCTTCTCTACACCAATGCCAGTGACTTCGCTATTGGTGCAGTACTCGAACAGGTGGTCAACGGCTCCCCCTACCCATAGGCCTTATTCAGCCAAAAACTGTCCAAGGCCGAATCGGATTATTCTACCTTCTATCGTGAATTGCTTGCGATGCACTTGGCTGTCCGTACTTTCACCATTTCTTAGTAGGTACGCCCTTAGTCATACACACAGACCACATGCCTCTGGTGCATGTCTTCACTTGACAGTCTGACACCTGGGACGATCGTCATCGCTGACATCTTTCCGCCTTGGCTGAATACAATTGCACCCTTCAACATGTCCCTGGAAAAATTGATCCCATTGCCGCCGTTCAACTGAGATTGGATTACAATGCCTTGATCTAGAGCATCAAGCATGTAGGACATCCTGCACATCCCTCTGTTGGGAAGATGCCCCCTCAACGACTCAAACACCACCCTCCTCTGTGATATCAGTACTGTTGGACCGCAGCCGTTGATTCCTATTCCCCTGCGCCGACAGGTGTTTGATTGTATTAAGTATGCATTTGAGTGAAATCACACACACACACACGTACACACACACACACACACACACACACACACATATATATATATATATATATATATATATATATATATATATATATATATATATATATATATATATATATATATATATATATATATATATATATATATATATATACATAGAGACAGGCCATGTCCTCCATGATAAAGAATTTAGCCAGGTAGTGTCCGGAAATTTATTTACTATTCATTATATTAGTCCATCACTGGATTAAAAGAAAAACTCACATACTTTGAAAAACCAAGCAGCAACTGGAAAGGAAAAAAGAACCTTGATTGTTATCATCAAGCAAATATATGTCAATGGATTTTTTATGTGCATCAACAGCAAGAGTTGGATGTGTGTGTGATAGGATATAATATAACGAATGTAAAACCAGATCATAATTAATACATAGCAGACATAGTAAATATTGTATAAGGTATCGACTACATCTGCTTGAAAACAGTTAGCATAAATGTGACAATGAACATACATAGGGTGAATTATTTCTTATAGCAGACTAGGAATAACGATTCTTTTTTTTTTTTTACTCAGGCTTACTAAAATTATGTTGCATTGTGAATGTAGTGTTCAGTAAGTTGCTGTGAAAAAAAATAATATAATCATTTGGTTTAGTTTTATTTTCTTTTATGCAATCTGTTATATCAAAACACCGTGAAAAATTAAAAATATTAATAAAAGCAACTATTTACATATGCACAGACCTTTGTTAAATCATAATCGCATTGATCTTCTTTGGTAATAGCATGAGTAATTTTAAATAAAAACTGCCGAATATATTTTAGTAAATTGACTTACTTCCCTTCACAAAAAAGTATGGTGTATTCTTTGTTCAAGCTATTATAATAATTGTCTAAAATAGAAAAGATTCAGTTCATTTACAAAATAACCCATCCTCAACTCAGCCCTCTAGCTTCTATCAGCTGGCAAAGCTTAATCTTGTGAAATTAAGCTCAAACGCCTAATGATACTCGTTTCACCTTTACCGATGATGTCATATGCACCAACAAAATGAGTCTTGTGAGACCATCGTCAAAATCTTGTTTGTTTCACCCTGCTTCCTTTAGTCCTTGGGCTTGTAGGTTTCTGCTTTCAAACAATATGGTTGCAGATTGTCCTGTCATGATATTAAAAATAATAATAATAATAATAATAATAATAATAATAATAATAATAATAATAATAATAATAGGAACAACAGCAACAACAAAAACAACAACAACAACACCAACAACAACAACAACAGTAACAAAAGGAGATTTTCCACTATAGCCAAAGGTTAATACAGTCATTCATAGCCTGACATATATCTGTGGTGGATATTTTGTCAAAATCCGTCAAATTATATTGATATTATCTTCAAAGTAGCGAAGAAAATCCTTTATCTGAATCCAGATCTTCTCCAAAATGTAATGGGGTCGCCCATGACCTAAGATCTATCTGTGGTAAAAATTTCTTCCAAATTAATCGAATAGTTTCGACGTAATCCTGTGCACAGGTAGATAGGTAGACAGACAGACACATAAACGGTCAACCAGACATACAACCAGAAAATTAGAAAAAAAAAAAAAAAAAAAATAATTCAGAACTAGAATCCAGCTCCGGAACATTGTCTGAAGTTAAAGGAATCGCCCAGGGCATAAGATCTCTCTGTTTTGCAAATTTCGTAAAAATCCGTTGAGTAATTTTGGCGTAATACTGTCCACACACAGGCAGAAACAGTTTATAAATAATAAATAATCTAACTCGATTGTCGGAGGTACTACTACTACTACTACTACTACTACTACTACTACTACTAAAGAATAAATAATTGATTTCAAACTTCCACCAATGTATATTTCTAACCTTTAATTTAAATCTATAGACATCGTCTTCCGAGGATGCTAACCGTACGGTAGATGGTGGAACGTTTAATGTTCATCCCGAATCCAGGATCTTGATCCTAATCAGAATTTTACCACCTCCTATTATGAACGTTGAAATCCTAAACCAGAACACAGGCCTTTTTACTTTCGTCTATCTTAGTCATAATGGTAAGAATACAAGCGGAGATAGAACTATCCAAGTCTGGATTCAGATAGTATAAAAAATGAAAAAAAAAGTTGTCTCTGCCACAAAATTTTAATACCTGAATCTCATGACACCCACATTCAGAGCAGGTCATATGAGAAACAGGATAGTCGGTCCCATTATAAACACCATTCCCCTTACCCTAGTAATGACTTTCCGTTTCCAAATTATTGGCTTCACAAAAACATTAAAAGGGAATTCAGACAAGGGCCTCATATCAGAACAAATGTTCTGAGCCATAGAGAATATCATACTTCGTGGACATATCTGTATGGTCTTAAATAATGGCATGCAGTCCACGAATATTGCAATACAGTAGACGACAGTGACAAAAACTAGAAAATACATGTCTTCTATTTTTCTCAATGTATCCAAGCAAAATAAGAATTAAAACCAATAAGAAAAAATATATATACTGAAAAAGAGACTTAACAATATTGATAACAAAAACAATACACATTCGAATATATGTAAAGTAACGGATTCAACCCATAAAATAAAGGAAAAATATATGATAAAATATGCAAAATTAGAGGAGTAAGCATACCATGCGAGGCTAAGTACCCTTCAGGATACCCACTTCAACGTAAAGTGATGATAGTAGCGATTTTTTCGAAAAAGAATATCAGAGAGGAAGAAAAACTGATAGGGGGAAAGAAACCTCATGATAAACCATAGATCCACAGACCCTCTCTTAAGCCTGCTAAACACACAATTAAAAGAAAAAAAGAGAGAAAACTTATATTCTGTAATAGTGTGCCTTTGTGTACCATGAAGCAAGATAACTAATCCAAGGTAGTGAAAGACCATGGAACAGAGGCTATGGAACAACCCAAGACAAGAAAACAATGTTTTGATTTTGGAGTATGCTTCTCCTAAAAGGGCTGCTTAGATTTATCAAAGATTCTTGTCTAATTAACGATTCTATGTAAATTAAAGAATAGTTTGCTTAAAAACTAAAAGAAATAGCAAAGATAATTACACGAAAAAAAAAAATACAAACGAAAGGAAGAAATGAGAATTGTAAATTGAAGTCAGGGGCAAGATGTGATAGAGATAGTCTTCTTTTCATTAGAATTGCACGTAAATAACATAGGGTAAATGGATCTGATAAATATATCATTCTTGATCAAGATATTAATAGCTAGCCCGTCATTCAGTCAGTTTTTATACAATTGCATAAGACTTCGTAATTCTTTCTATTCTCTCCATTCATATCTTCCCAGACATGACCATCTTGCACGCGATACTAGGTGGGAAGTTAATTCTAACAGTCAAGCCTTCTCAATCATGAGGCTCAGTACTGCAAAATATTATAATAGTCTTATTCTAATTATGATCAGATTGTCGAATGATCTTACTAATCAAGATGTTTAATCTTTGAAACTTCAGAAGTTCAAACTTGCAGCGAAGGTTTTTGTGTTGAAGAAGTGGACACAATTCTCTCCTCGTAGTTTATATATGATACACCTATTTTAACACTGTTAATCCTAATTTTGCATTTGTCAATCCTTTATTACTTCTAGTACATTTTATATATTTCCACAATTCCTTTCCTAGGTGGGTTATTTTTCCTTGTGGGCGCTCTTGAACTTACAGCATCTTGCTTTTCCAACCTGGGTTTTAGCTTAAGTGATAATAATAATAATAATAATAATAATAATAATAATAATAATAATAATAATAATAATAATAATAATAATAATAATAATAATAATAATAATATATAAATTGCAATCAATGAAGAAAATATTTCATTTCACAAATAAGTATTAAAGAGTTGAAAGTTATTCAATAATTTTGTGTTTTTTCTTTTCAGTATAGATATAAAACAATTGCCGAGAGTATCTATTGTTACCTTGATAGAAAAACAAAAATACGAGTGGTAAAAGCTCACACACACACATAGAGAGAGAGAGAGAGAGAGAGAGAGAGAGAGAGAGAGAGAGAGAGAGAGAGAGAGAGAGAGAGAGAGAGAGAGTTTCTAAAATATTATAATTGTATACTTAAACTTGGCCTGTAGTATGGTAATGATATTTGAATATCCTATAAATCCTGCGTAAGAATTATTTTTCGATCGAATAAAAACAATGCTATATTGGCTACTTTAAGACTAGATTACTGATCATTTGATAACTGAAATAAACCTATAAAAATGTAAGGAGACACTATATATAACCCAAAAACCTCATTAGTTTAGGCTTACTTAATATATTAAATTTATGGATACAGAATTTGATAAACAATACTATATTACTAGTCTTTTGATAAATGAATAAAGATATAAAACCATCAGGAGAAGCTCTATAATAATGCATAACCACGTTGGTTTCGTTCTTAATAATAAATATAGGATATGGAGTAAGTCTACTTTTTAGAATATATTTACAGTATTGAATATCAGGATTGACTTCTTTTGCCTATCTTATTTCACGAGTTGGTTGAGGTATTCAACATTCTCTCCTCGTTATTTCCCTTTATTTTCAACGGTGCGGAAAAAAATTAGTTTGTCAGAGGAAGAGCTGGTCATGAAAATTTCCTCTCTCTCTCTCTCTCTCTCTCTCTCTCTCTCTCTCTCTCTCTCTCTCTCTCTCTCTCTCTCTCTCTCACCATACGTTTTGTCCCAAAAATTAGAATAATGTCTTCGTCTTTCACAATCGAGTCAAATATAAGAAATGCTCCCCTGAAGAATTATCTGTATATTCTATAGGTAAGGCAAATCTAGTTATTAGATACAAGATTCCCACCCTTTTTTAAGCTGTCTACAAATTTCATTATAGGTTTAGAGATAAACTTTCAAACTCACAGTGAACAGAAAAAAAGTTTATATAGTCTAACATGAAATTGGTATCCAAACCTATAAAACGAACTTCTATTTTAAATAACTACTATCGTCTTAAACACGTTGTTCCAAAATAAATATGTGAAAACTTCATGCCATTTTTAAACAACTACTATCGTTCTTAAATAAATCGTTCTAGTGTACTTGAAATGCATAACTTCTCTTTTTAAATAAGTAATTCGTATTTCTTTTATGTCTTTAATGAATGCCTCCAACGTACGTCGCTCTTTTGCAGATATCGCTCAAAGTGGATCGCTCAAAAGAATACCGCTTTGACAATTACCGCTCTAGAGCATAAGTGCCGATATAAAAGGTTATTAGGACAGTTTTACTGTCTCTTGCTTTTGCCTTTTAGGGACGATTTTTAATCCTTTAGGAAATTTACAAAAAAAATTGAATTAACATGCAATAAAACAGGAGTCTCAAATGATAAACATTAAAATTTTTTACTGTATATAAAGGAAACTGAAATTTTAGGAAAAATCTCTTTGAATGGTCGAACTTGGTGCATGAAATTCGCACGTGAATTCATTATCATATATATAAAACCTTAAAAGGTTCTGCAATTTATGAGAGAGGGTATGTCCCAATAAACTTAGAAATATGTTAAGGAATCACAGAGAGAGAGAGAGAGAGAGAGAGAGAGAGAGAGAGAGAGAGAGAGAGAGAGAGAGAGAGAGAGAGAGAGAGAGAGAGTATGTTCCCTTCATCATAAATAGAACTGATACTTAATCGTAATTCAAAAGGATTTTTTTCTTTTTTAATGTTTAACATCAGTGATTAATTCCCAGCATAACAAAATTATTGTCCAATGAATATCACCCAAATTAGCATTATATATTGCTTTTAGAGAATTATATTATCAGAAAATTAGCCAACTGAATTTCATTAGTCTATCTCTTTTAGTTATTTCAATCAATTTATCATATACTCGAGCATTCTTATTTTGTTGGTTAATAGCTTAAAATTTTGAGCCAGAAAAAATGCTTAAACCTATCCTTTCTTTCAGCATATTTGTATATTTCAATATTACCTCTTGATGAGTTTTGTACTTGTAAATGATATATGACAAAGTATAAACCCATCTTGGAGCCTATATTATATGTATGCCTAAACAACCCAAAGATTTAAGATTTTCCACACTAAAAAAAAAAGTAATTCAAATGATTGGCTGTATTTATCAAGTAGACTCAAAACCCATGAGGAAAAAAAAAATGTTTGAGATTTTGAAAGTCAGTGAATCGTGAATGTCTGAAATCTGACTAAATGACCATGTCAGCATTAATATTTAACTTTTTGCTTTATAGCTTAATTTTTGAGGTATTGCCATTCTTCTTCTTCTTCTTCTTCTTCTTCTTCTTCTTCTTCTTCTTCTTCTTCTTCTTCTTCTTCTTCTAATTATTATTATTATTATTATTATTATTATTATTATTATTATTATTATTATTATTATTATTATTATTATTATTATAGTTGGAAAAACTGGATGCTATTAACCAAATGATTTCAGTAAGGAAAAATAGCACAGTGAGAAGAGGAAATTACCTGAAAAAAGTTGAATAAAGAACAAAAAAAAATTAAGATCAGTAACAACATTAGAATAGATTTGTCGTTGAAGGTGTCATCGTCGAAGTCCTGATCGTTGTCAAAGTCTTAGTAGAAGGCGTCGTTGTCTTCATATAAACTATGAAGACTTATGTCAATCTGTTCAACAAGAAAATGCTCGCTGTAAATTTAACTCCAGAACTTTTGCCCCTCAGTATCTACATATAACAATCTCTCAACCTTATTTATTCCATAAGGAAAATATCAGATCTATGTTAAATTTGTACCATCCGTGTGTCACACAATTGTACATAATTCCTTTTGTATATATTATGCTTGTATCTGCGCTCTTCCCTCGCACTAAAAAGAACCTGAATGATCATGTCTCCGGTTTTGCTCTGTACATTGTCTGTCTTGTGAACTTGTCATGTCCTGTTGCCTTGAGGTTTTGTATATAAGGAGAGTGTTCCACAACAATATAACTCAGTCGTTTCCAATCTGCCTTTGATTTCACAACTCCTCTCTCGGCCCGTCACATTGGTGACCCCGGAGTGACTCGCTCCTCCCGCCTTCACCCCTCCCCCACCGCCTCTCACCGTTACTATGACGCCGTCAACGCATACCTTCTGCAGCAGTATTCGCCGTCGCCAGCCGCCCGTAGAGCAACGCCTTTCCAGCTCTCTCAACAACCGTTGGGGGACCAAAGAGTTTCGCTCACCCTCGGGAAAATTACTAGTATTACTCGCCTGCAACCTGCTGCAGACGGCTCTCCTCGTCATGTGAACCCACTTCATGACCTTCAAACCTCCATCAACGCTTCCACTCGTGACATAGAGGACACCTATTCAAATTCAACCGAAGCTGACGTGAATGCCGTAGGACACACTCGCCTATGAATGCCGTAGGACACGCCTATGAATGCCGTAGGACACACACGCCTATGAATGCCGTAGGACACACACGCCTATGAATGCCGTAGGACACACACGCCTATGAATGCCGTAGGACACACTCGCCTACCCCGAGACGAGCCGGAGCGGCAACACAGCCACCCATCATCCACCACTCGCTCGCACCCCAACCAACGACTTCTACAGCCACTCACTGCCGCTCATCGGCGCAGTTTTTACTACTACCTCTCCAGATTCAGGGCACCTATTTAACATGTTCAGTATGTCATTTTTAGAGGGGGAGCCATGTACCAACAGTGTGTCACACAATTGTACATAATTCCTTTTGTATATATTATGCTTGTATCTGCGCTCTTCCCTTGCACTAAAAAGAACCTGAATGATCATGTCTCCGGTTTTGCTCTGTACATTGTCTGTCTTGTTATGTCCTGTTGCCTTGAGGTTTTGTACATAAGGAGAGTGTTCCACAACAATATAACTCAGTCGTTTCCAATCTGCCTTTGATTTCACAACTCCTCTCTCGGACCGTCACAAATTATTCAGAATAAAATTGCTAGGTATTCCATAATATAGCTTAAAATGATAAGAATTTCACATTGTTAAACTAAGGCAGCTAGTCGAGAATCTCATGTAATGGAGGGCCGCACATAGGGGCCTTAAATAAAAAATCCACTACACAATTACTTTTGTATTTCAAACTAATGACAAACATATTGTAGTAACAAAAGCCTTCAGAGGAGGCGTCAATGTAAAATATAATACAAAATAAGATAAAAATTCCCTTTCCACCTAAGTCAAGCGAGTTATCTTAAGGACTACTTTAAGATTCTGTATATTCCCATCCTAAACTAAATACTGTTGATATCTCACCCAGCTACACATCTGACTTTTTTAATGAATATTTCTCATGTGTTACATATTAGATATGGCTATAAAAACAATGTAAAAATAACTCCGTTCTTTACTTGATGGTGTGGTAATGGTATTTCTCTTTTTTTATATATTATCCCTTGAATCTCCGCTCTCCCCTCGCACTGACAGCAACTTATATGAACCTTTCTGCCCACATAATTGCTAACTGTTAAAAGAACCAGTTGCTGGTTGCCAAGAAATAGCATGTTTGTATTTTGTGACTTTCTTACCGGGACATAATGTGTATATATTCTCGATGTGTCTGTAAGAAAGTTACTCAGTTGCATACAACTCGCCTTTGACTCACAACCTACACTTGGCCCGTCACGTTCGTGACCCCGGAGGTCGACTCGCTCCTCCCGCCTCCTCCCCTTACTGTTACTATGGCGGACTCCATGTAAGATGGCGCTGCCCCATTCAAACTTTCGTCGTTCGCCGGTGAAGAAGCGTTTTCTAGGTTTCAGCACGCAGATGTCCAGCTCTGCATCAAGAGTGTGGCTCGCTCAACCACCAAATGAGATTGTGTTCACGCGGCAATATCCGAGGACACCTTCCCGGAAATCTCCTATGGGGTTTGTGAACAAGGAGACACACAAACAGCATATGACGGCCTCAAAACATATCTTCTGCAGCATTACTCACCGTCGCCTACCGGCCGTATAGCTAAGCTTTTTCAGCTCTCTTAACAACCATTTGGGGACCAAAGCACTTCGCTCACCCTCACGGAAATGACCACTATTGTACGCCTGCAACCAGCTGCAGACGGTTCTCCTTGTGAGGTGTAGCAACTTTGTAACTTTGGGTACTCTGTTTACCCGAACCTATACGCGCTACCATACCCGATGTCAATAGTTTACCCATAAAGGGCTTGATGACAAAAGCCGACACCCTTATGTAAAGCCACTTCACGACCTTCAAGACCTCCATCAACGCCTCCACTCCTGACGAAATGGACACCTATTCAACATCATCCGAAGCTTACATGAATGCCGTAAGACACGCACGCCTACCCCGTGAAGTGCAGAAGCGGCGACAAAGCCACCCATCACCCACCACTTGCTCACTACTACCACTCTAGTTTCGGGGTTGCCGCGAAGAAATGTGCCAAAGATAGTCAGTGGCCAAAAAACATGTAAGTAGGACATCGCTCGTGGTGGGGGCCTCCCGTTTTCTTAATCTTTTCTTTTTACATAATGCAGGGACGAGGGTGCGATTTTTGGTACACATATATGATTATCATTTTCTTTTGCAAAGGGAACTATCCAGGACATGACATAGTTTGACTTAGTCTGCCAACGTCCTCCTGATAGCTGCCAACAGATATGCTATACCCACCTACTGTTACGAGAACCTCACATTACCGTTTGGAAACGGCAAATTTAATTTGAAGTTGCAGATTTCCTCTCTCATTTCTGCCTTCTGATTGATTTCGCCCACCGACGATTGGTCAACGCACACTCGTACTTGTTGACACCTCTTCATCCCGGCCGCTTAACCTCGTTTTCCACATCAGCAAACCCACGGATGCCTACGCCCACCTCCTAATGTCGTACCCGGAAATTTTCCATCCAGAATTTCACCAAACGACTACGGCTCCTGCCAAACATGATATTTATCACCATATCAAGACGACGGAACCTCCAGTCTTCGCCAAACTAAGACGTCTGGCACCGGATTCATTGGCAGCCGCCAAACAGGCGTTCTCCGAAATAGAAGAAATGGGAATTACATGCGCCTGAACATGCAAACTGAACCAGATCACTGCCCCCTCCCAAACATAGCCAACGTGACCTCCTACATGCACAAAGCAAAAATTTTCTCCACGTTCAACCTCTTGAGAGGGTATTATCAGGTACCTATGAACCCAGAAGACTGCAATCACCACTCCCTTCTGTACATACACCTTCTATTGATCCTGTTTTGGGATTCGTAATGCTGGGGCCACTTTTCAACGTCTCATAGATAGCATATCAGGGAACCTCCACTTCTGTGTATGTTGAGTGGACGACATACTTGTTTTCCCTTCCTCAAAAGAGGAACACCTCCTTGACCTGGTCATCGTGCTCGACTGCCTACAACAAAACTGCCTTATAGTCCGGTTACACAAGTGGACCTATAGCGCCAATGAAGTGACGTTCTTAGGGCACATCACCACTCCTAAAGGTGTCCATCCCCTCCCTGAGAAGTTAGGAGCTGTTGAGAACTTCCTCCTACCTTCACTGTCAAAACACTTCAGGAACTCTTGGGAATGATCAACTGTTATCATCATTTACTTCCAGCTATTGCCACCACCCTGAAGTGGGGTCCCCATCAAGAAGCAGCATTTTGCAATGCAAAGAATGCCCTATCAACTGCTGATTATCATACTTTTCCCATCCCATATGCCCCTCTCCTTCTCTCCACCAATGCCAGCAACGTCGCTATTGGTGCAGTACTCGAAAATGTGGTCAACGGCTTACCCCACCCACTGGCCTTCTTCAGCAGAAAACTATCCAAGGCAGAATCGGGTTATTCTACCTTCGATCAAGAATTGGTGGTGGTGCACTTGGCAGTCCGTCACTTTCGCCATTTCTTATAAGGTACATCCTTCATCATTTGCACAATCCACATGCCTCTGGTGCATGCCTTCACTTGACAGTCTCACACTTGGTCCGCCAGTCAACGCCGACATCTCTGCCCAGGCTGAATACAATTGCACCCTTCAACACATCCCTGGGAAAATGAATCCCGTGGCCGATGCCCTTTTAAGAAACATATTGGCCACCGTTCAACTGGGATTATATTACAATATCTTGGGTAAAGCCCAAAGACGGGATGCAGGTTATCACATATGTACGACATCCTGCACATCTCTCTGTTGGGAAGATGTCCTTCTCGATGAATCCAACACCATGTTCCTCAGTTAGGTTTTGTGGAACTCTCCACTGTGATGGAAATATACTGTCAAGCACATCATTTATTGAGACTAGGGACACGTCACTTGCTGCAGAGTTCAGTGATCACACTCTCCAATTTCTGACAGTTATGGTGTTCTTAAAAAGGTCATTAATCTGAATGTATAAAACACATATTTTGCATACAAGGATTAGGAAATTACTCCCCCCCCCCCCAAATAAAAAGCACCTCACTCCGGGAGGAGGTGCTCTATTGCCATCCAATCGCCCTCCGGAGACTATGATATAAGGAGGACACTCCGACCCGGGAATTCAACCTAAAATATAAGCATAGAAATCACCTAAAAACGCAAACATGTTCCAAAATAACATAAAAATTAAATATCGCATGTAGTAATATAAACAATATTATGAAAAAAAAAACATTTCACTCATTTTTTTCGCATGATCTCTGCAATTATAATACAGATTACTCAAATTGAAAAAAAAAATCCTATCATAGGCAACACGGACCTATTGGGCTGGACCGGGGTAAGAATAGATATCCTTTCATCCCACGATTTTACTTGTCCGGGTTTACAGCACAATTTCGCAATAAAACTCACCACTGCCATTTTGCCATTTTTAAAATCACTTCTACACTTCCACTTGTAACTATCAATCGGTGGCCACTATCCGTTTTCCCGAGAAAATCATTCATCATCCCGTCCTTCTCTCATAACTTCATGTGTAAGGTTTTCACATCTACACATTTTGTAACTCCGCCTCTCTTCGAGGCTGAACTTAATCCCGTAGCCACTTACCATTCGGAAACCGCCCCGGCCCCAGCAACCAGGAATCAAATAAATTTATGAAAATACAGCATTTGCCTGACGGATCCCACCTGACATATTTAACCTCAGGTTGTTTTTAGGTTCACTCAGCAGTATGTCACACGTATTGCTACATTAAGAAATATTACCACAAAACTTTAATTATACATTAAGCACCAACATAATAACACATTGTTATCATTAAGCTAATTTAAAACATGTCAAAAGAAGAAATGAGGTTTGTTCAAACAGCAACAACAGCAAAAAAAAAAAAGAAAAAAAAAGAAAAAAATAGTACTCATGAACTCGAGGAATGTCAGATATGCAGGGGTAACGAGGTACACTGATTGACACTTTTTGAAAACTACCTCTTCCGGCATCACATGTATGTGTGCCTGATGATGTTCAGACACTGCGCCATTGATAATGATTTGTTTAACAATTGTGTTAGATATAATCATCTTTACTCGGTACGGACCCAAATATGCTGGCTCTAGTTTATGTTTCCTAGGATGAAATGGTTTCAAATACACATGGTCGCCTATTAATGTTTTTAACGCTGCTGTTTTGAACCGACCATCATACTTTGAGCTGTGTTTTTCATAACCTCTTTTCAAAAACCTTTCAGTAATGTTCATTACTCTCCTCAACAGATTTAGTAAATAGAGGTGATATTGCTCAATTGAATAATTTGGCCACTGTTGCGAATTAATCAGGACCGTATATGGTAACACAGGATCCTGTCCAAACATTAAAAAGAAAGGTGTGTCCCTGAGCGAAGCATTATATGCAATGATCAAAGCTAGCTCGGTTGTAGGAGTCATGGCATGCCAATGAAGGGTGTCATCAGCCACTAAGTAACGTAAAATTCGCACTCCTTCCCTATCATGCGATTCCACTAAGCCATTAACTGAAGGTCTATGTGCGGTCACTGTAAAGTGTTAAATTTTCATCAAGTCCATGACCGATTTTATCACTTTATTTTTAAACTTGAGACCATTATCACTTGTGAAATTTTCCGGGCAACCAAACCTAGTAATTAATGAGCAGAGTGCCTGGGGTAATGAATTTGCTGATTTATCTACCCTTGCGTAAGTATGAGTGTAACGAGTAAATGCATCCACAAATACACATATATACTACTTAAGTTATGTTAACCCTGGATAGGTACGCTCCTCGGACACACCTTTAAGGGTATACTCGGACGCGAACGACCCCGACGCCAAAAAAAATTCTTGAAAAATCAGTTTTTGCAGTAACCTCTTTTTTTCTTTTGCCAAAAAAAAACTTCAATGAATGCTTAAAACAACTGTAAAGATAAATACTACTCATCTGCAGAAAAACTATTTATTATAAATATTTTAAAAAATTAAGTAGAAAAAAAAGACCTGACATAAAAATTCATAAAAAAAAGTTTATACATATATACACAAATCCTTTTAGGAATTGATTCTTGAATGTTTAGGACACATCTTGATGTATTTTGGATGAAATCAGACCCATGGAGGTGAAGATCTGAAATGAGAAAAAAAGGGTAACTTTTTTTGGCCAAAAAAATTTGTCCAAATTTCATGAATTTTTTTGGGTACCCAAAAGAAATAAGAAGTGGCTAATTTTTTTTAGGAAATAAATTTATGTTATCCTAAAATAGAAATATGTAAAAAAATCTTCATTATTTTGTAAATTACATTTATATCAGGGGCCATATCTAAAGGTAATTTTTTGAGTACTTAGAAATTTCGTAAAAAAATACATATATTTAATATATAATATGATATTTATGCAGGTAAAAATATACCAAAATATCACAAATTCTATAGGGAACAAGCATATATATAGATAGGGCAACTTACACTTCGGATATGTCCACAAAATGGCCGCCAACCACACTGACTCAGGCTCCCTAATCTGCCACTTGAAATGTAGGAAGGGTATGTCAATTTCAAGGTGTTATTTACTAATCTAATTATTATTGGATATGCATAAAAATTGTATGGTTGGTTGCTGGATAATTGTCGATTATTTTACGACTATAAAATTAAAATTCTGACCCAAAAAAATTTTTTTGAAGGGAAATAAAATCGAAAAAAAAAATGTGAAACAATATAATATTTTAGCTAAAAATATTTGATGATATTCAATCAAAAAAGAAGTAAACAAAATTTTCCGACAAATAAACATCTAGAGGAATCATTACTCTGTGATAGTTCCTTAGTACGTAGTAATTTTGAAACAAATGGGAAAAAACGAAAAAGTGGCAATCACCGGAAAATCGAACACATACCTATATTTACGCCATATCTGGCTAAAAAAAAGATAGGCATGGGTAGCCAGATCATCTAGAAACACTTTCCAACACTATAAAAATATAAGTTTTGCGACACTAATTGCCAATTCCTTACGGTAACATGACTAAGCAAAAAAATGCAAAACAAATAAAAAGGGGCACTCGCGGAAAAAATGGCTAACATTCTAATATACGGCATTTCAGAAAAAAAAAAATTTCAGCCACGTGCTAGGCAAACCATCAAGGCACATTTTCCGACAAATAAACATCTAAATGAATCATTACTCTGTGATAGTTCCTTAGTACGTAGTAATTTTGAAAGAAATGGGAAAAAATGAAAAAATGGCAATCACAGGAAAATCGAACACATACCTATATATACGCCATATCTGGCAAAAAAAAAAAAGATAGGCATGGGTAGCCAGATCATCTAGAAACACTTTCCAACACTATAAAATTATAAGTTTTGCGACACTAATTGCCAATTCCTTACGGTAACATGACTAAGCAAAAAAATGCAAAACAAATAAAAAGGGGCACTCGCAGAAAAATGGCCATTCTAATATACGGCATTCCAGAAAAAAAAATTTCAGCCACGTGCTAGGCAAACCATCAAGGCACATTTTCCGACATATAAACATATAAATGAATCATTACTCTGTGATAGTTCCTTAGTACGTAGTAATTTTGAAAGAAATGGGAAAAAAACGAAAAAATGGCAATCACAGGAAAATCGAACACATACTTATATATACGCCATATATGGCTAAAAAAAAAATAGGCATGGGTAGCCAGATCATCTAGAAACACTTTCCAACACTATAAAAATATAAGTTTTGCGACACTACTTGCCAATTCCTTACGGTAACATGACTAAGCAAAAAAATGCAAAAAAAATAAAAAGGGGCACTCGCGGAAAAATGCCCAACATTCTAATATACGGCATTTTAGATACAAAAAAAGACATGCACGTGTTAGCCCAACCATCAAGGCACACTTTCTAACACATAAACATGAAAAAAAAATCAATAATATACGGCAATTCCTTACTACGTAGTAAATTTTTACAAATATTGAAAAAAAAACAGAAATTGGCAACCGCAGTTAAATACCCAATATACCAATAACTACGTCGTATCTGACAAAAACAAAGTCACGCATGGGTAGTCAGATCATCTAGACACACTTTCCAACACTAAAAAAGAAAAAGTTTTACGACACTATTTGGCAATATCTTACGGAAAAATGACTTGGCAAAAAAATGAAAAAAAATGAAAAAGGGGCACTCGCGGTAAAATGCCCAACATTCTAATATACGGCATCTCAGATAAAAAAAAAAGACATGCACGTGTTAGCCCACCCATCAAGGCACACTTTCTAACACATAAACATGAAAAAAAAATGAATAATAAACGGCAATTCCTTTCTACGTAAAATTTTTTACAAATATTGAAAAAATAACAGAAATTGGCAACCGCAGTTAAATACCCAATATACCAATAACTACGTCGTATCTGACAAAAACAAAGTCACGCATGGGTAGCCAGATCATCTAGACACACTTTCCAACACTAAAAAAGCAAAAGTTTTACGACACTATTTGGCAATATCTTACGGAAAAATTACTTGGCAAAAAAATTAAAAAAAATTAAAAGGGGCACTCGCGGTAAAATGGTCCTCGTGGTGATGAACGACATTTTAACTAAAAAAACAATCATGCACATGGTAGCCAAACAATCCACCAAGATTTTCCACAACTGATAACCTATACAAGTTGCACCATTCTACGACAATTTCATAATACGTAATAACTTTGATAATTATGCAAATTACCTTTGAAGGGTAAACTCGGTCGCGCTCGACCCCGACGCGTCTCAGAAATCGGGGAAGGAGTACAGCTACAGCAATGCACATCTGGACACTACTAGAGCGTGTAGGGGAGACACCTCCTGCAGGTCGATCACCCACAAATTCAGTCACGGGGGTGAGTCACGTGTGAAAAACCTCTTTTTTTTGACGCTCGGGGTCGCGTACGACCCACCGTACCTATCCATGGTTAAACCAGTAGGAAATGGTCCAACCACATCCTTATGCACACTATAAAATTTAATAGGGATCAAAAGCCACTTTCTGGTTTCTGGTACAGTGCTTTTACGTTTTTTGAAACAGTTACAAGCATGACAGCCTTTTATGTAATTTTCTATAGATTTTCTCATTCCTAACCAAAAGAAAAATTCTCGTGGTCTCCTTAAAGTTCTATGAATCAATAAATGTATTGCATACTGACTTGTATGTACAATTTGGATGGTTTGATTATTCAAAGAGGGAGGAAGAAATATCCGTGCACAAAATTCCCCTACCCTCTTCTCGTAAGCACAATTTAAGATATCATTCTCTATAAAAAAAAAGTTCTTACGAAGCACATTCAGAAATGATGGATAAATCTCCGATTCTACTTTAATCACTGCTCGCACTACTTCTATCCGTTCCTCTTTTCTCTCTCCCTCTCAGATTTCCTTTATGTCTCAACCTCCCAACTTAATGACACCCGCATCATCAGGACACTCATTCTGGACACCCCTAGTCATGTCCATGGCCACCCACACACATTCACCTTCACCGTCTCTCTCTCTCTCTCTCTCTCTCTCTCTCTCTCTCTCTCTCTCTCTCTCTCTCTCTCTCGCAGATCTCATTTTCTGATTGTCCTCACGTCAATTCACATTCCATGCTCTATTTTGATGGGGGTTTTCAGTATTTTGGCTTCGTTCTTCGTTCCTCTTTCGTGCCCTAGTTGTTACTCCTATTACCTTACCTCTAGAGAGGGCATTAGTTACATTGTTAGCTTTACCTTCTATGTGGTGAGAACTTTTTATATCAAACTCTATCAATATTTAATGCCATTCCGGTTGTTTAAATGTCAATTCACTTTTGTAAAATAAATCACGTAAGGGGCAATGATCACTTTGCAACTCAATCGACTGGCCTAAAAAAAGAACCAATGCCTTTGTAGAACCCTAAGAATAGGCCAAGTCCCTAGATCGAATATACTATAATTATTTTCTGTCCTTTTTAATGCCCTGGAGGCAAAAAAATGGGTGGCTCTCTACCTCTATCATCCCCTTGAGAAATTACGCTACCAATAGCTATGGTACTCGAATATTTTGACACTAAAAACAGGCGATCAAATCTAGGACATGCGAGTAAGTCATTACTAGTTAAGGCAGCCTTCAAATGGTTCAAGGTCCTTTCTTCTTCAATTCCCCAATTTATTGCTTTTTGTTTCTTTAATGCATCTAAGGGTCTTGCTATCTCTCCAAAACTTCTTATGAATTTACAGTAATACCCAGCGAGCACAAAAAAACCAGCTACCTCCTTAAGGGTACTTGGCATAAGGAAATCTCTAATAGCTTCTACTTTACTGGGGAAGGGTTGGATACCTTCGGAGGTTATTCTTTGACCTAGAAATTCGACCTGTTTATGGAAAAATTTGCCCTTTGACAAATTTATTTTCATACTGTTGCATCGCAATTACTGTTATTCAGCCGCTTTCCCTAATTATGATATCTAAATAAACCAGATCATTATGGCCAATTAAGGGAGACAAAACTACCATCATTACTCTAGAAAAGAACTATGAGAATTTTCAACACAAAAAAAAAAAAAAAAAAAAAATGGAACTGAAATAGTTGATCGTTAGCTATAGATACCCTTTTACATTTACTGACTTCCTGAATGGGTATTTGATAGTATCTAGATTTTGAGTAATTAGTCGTAAAATTTTTACTATCCTTTACCCTTATAAGTAATTCTTCTCTCATGGGCAATGGAATTTCATTAGCCTTATTGATTGCATTCAAATTCATATAATCAACACACAATCTTACCGAACCATCATTTTTCCTAATAGCTACAATTTTAGAAGCCCAGGGTGATTCACCTTCTTCGATTATCACGTGTTCCCTTAATTTACTAATTTCTCTCTCTATCTTCCCCATATAAATCCTTGACCTGATCGGCTCCTCCTGCAAACTTTCAATGCTAAAGTGAAATCGATCAATCCTCCCAGGTGGCTCATCTCCAATTGCAATTACATCAAAATAATTACCAACAATGTTACCAACTACAGATTGATATTCTGGCAGACGTAGTTTTCGTGGTTGCATAATCAAGTTATGAGTGCGTTCACCTAAGAGGGCTGGAGTTGTGGCTCCCATGATACCATTATTAACACTTTCAAATAACTTTTATTCACGAAGAGAAATAAACTTACTTCCTTACACAACTCTCTTATTTGACAAATAAACTATCTTTTATTTCTGTCAAGCCCTCTAAGACCACGTGTGCCCATTTGACATGCGTTTTAACAATGACCTTGGTTCCTTCCAAGAGAGGCTGACACAAGGTCACTGATATGCTCGTAAGTGTCGTGTATGTGTGTGTGGGGGGGGGGAATTGAGGAGGGCAATACTTCTCCTCTTTCAGGTACAGCACTTACTATCTCATGACTTTTTATCGGCAAAGTGCATCCTCCTGCTTTTAATGTTATTCTATTTTTTTTTCTCCACAAATGCATGTTTCATTACTAATGATAAAATCCAACCCTAGTATAGCCTCATTCCTGGAATTCCCAAGGCAGGCTAGACAAAAAAATCATGTGTAAACTTCCCAGAACCAACCTTAAAGTTGACGATTGCTGTATGCCTTGTATGTATTTTATTCCGTCCTGGCGTGTCGAGAATGATGGAGGTCACTGACTGTAGTGAGTTTGAAGAGATTCTTTTTCAATCAGCGAAACACTGGCTCCTGTGTCGATCAGCGTTCGAAAAGACTTATCTGGTTGGTCAATCCTGACTCCTAAATTCCTAGGGTCCCCCCTCCCCCCTTACGATATGTGGGGCACGTGCCAATGACCTTGCTTGCAATGCCGCTGCCTACTTCTCTTGTCCCTAGTGCTGGGTGAGGGTTAGGTCGGGGGTACCAAGGGAGGTCCCAGGGCCTCGACCACCGAGTAACTCCCACCGCTGCATCGGCAGCTGCTTCTGATGTCATGCAAGGGTGCGGGTGGGAAACATCGATCTTCCTCGTCTCCCCCTTCCTCTGTTTTCATTTCCTCGGATGTTGGGTGAGGGGTGGTGGGCTTGTGACACCGCCCGCCAACCCTCGCCGCTTTTTGCTGGGCACTCCCGAGATAGATGACCTCAGGCCTGGCAAGTTTAACAGTGGGGGGATCCATTGGTGAGGCACTCCAGTTGCTCTCTCTCTCTCTCTCTCTCTCTCTCTCTCTCTCTCTCTCTCTCTCTCTCTCTCTCTCTCTCTCTCTCTCTCTCTCTCTCTCTCTCTCGTACCTTTTTTTCATATATATATATATATATATATATATATATATATATATATATATATATATATATTTTTAATGTAACATATATATTCCTGTAACGTATATAGAAAATATCCAACATAGTCGAGGGACATTTTCAGTTAATGCATTCAAATAAGTCGCAATTGTAGAAAGAGGTTGAGCCTGGTACTCTCCTAATTTAGAACCTGTTCAACAAAATTGATAGTCGTATTCCTTTACTTTCATTACAATATCCAATAAAAAAAACTCTTTTAATGATCCTATTAAACTCCTTATTACGAAGAGAAGGAAGCTAATCTTCCGAGAGTTTATGCTTTAACCAAAAGATAATGCAATTTGAGCATGAAAGAAACTATTCTTGGTACAACCCAAGAACTTGAATGATAGGCTACCCTTCAATCTTCACTCTTTGTGAACACTTGTCCCTCTTTCTTAAACAGAGGATCCCATCACTCTGCGTTGAAAGGGATAGGTAATTACCACTCTGCGTTGAAAGGAATAGGTAACCTTTTTTTTTTAGGGGGGTGGGGCGGGGGGGGGGGGGGTGTTGCGGTCTGGTGGGTGGTCGGGTTGATTTGTACGACAGTAGGCAGAGCAATGAGACACTTGTGACGGGCCGAGAGAGGGGTTGTGAAATCAAAGGCAGATTGGAAACGACTGAGTTTTCATGTTCGTTTTAGTGCGAGGGAAGAGTGAAGATACAACCATAATATATACAAAAGGAATTATGTACAATTGTGTGAAACACGGTTGGTACATGGCTCCCCCCCCTAAAAATGACATACTGTACATGTTAAATAGGGCGCCCTGATCTAGAGAGGCGAACTGTAGGCGGGTCATCTGGCAGAAGATAAGTAGGTTTTAGACGATCAATGGAGACCCAGTCTTCTTTGCCCCGAATGTTTAGGAGGAATGCTTTCGGACTGCGTCGGATCACAAGGTAAGGTCCCGTGTAAGGGGGCATTAACGGTGGCTTGCTGGTGTCGTTGCGCAGGAAGACGTGCGTTGCAGAGTGCAAGTCCGTTGGTATGTGATGCTTCGCTGGGGGCTTGTAAGTCTGGCGGCATGGAGTAAATTTTCCCACGACGTGACGTATGCGCTGGAGATTGTCGGAGGAGGTTGTACAATGAAAAAACTCGGCAGGGACGACCAACGGGTCGCCATACACCATTTCGGCTGCCGAGACGTGGAGGGCGTCTTTAGGAGTGGTCCTTAGTCCAAGGAGGACCCAGGGAAGCTGAGTAAACCAGTTGCAATCCTTGCAGTGGGACATCAAAGCTGCTTTGAGGATGCGATGAAAACGTTCAACCATTCCATTGGCAGCGGGGTTGTAGGCCGTTGTGTGATGTAGGGTGATGCCCAGGAGATTCGCTAATGACGTCCACAATTGAGAGGTGAAAGTGGTTCCCCTGTCAGAAGTAATATGCTCAGGGATATCGAATCTTGAAATCCATCCAGAGAGTAAGGCAGATGTACATGAGGCGGACGTTGCAGTTTCCATGGGAATGGATTCAGGCCAACGAGTGGAGCGGTCGATGACGGTAAACAGGTAACGATGTCCTTGTGATGTGGGTAGGGGGCCTACAACGTCGACGTGAATGTGTGCGAAACGACGCTGAGGTTGAGGAAAGTTGCCCACTCCTGAATCCGTGTGTTGATGTACTTTGGAAGTTTGGCAAGAATTACAGGCACGGACCCAATCCTTAGCATCCTTAGAAATGCCGTGCCAAATGAACTTTCCCTTCAGCAGCTGTGCAGTAGAACGGCACGAGGGATATGAAAAGCCTTGGATGAAATCAAACACCTGTCGGCGAATGGGAGCAGGAATCCAAGGTCGCGGTCTAACAGTACTGACGTCACATAGGAGGGTGGTGTTGGAGTTTTCGAGGGGAAAATCCTCCCAACGGAGGGACGTGCAGGATGTCCTACAAGCTTGATACTCTGGATCCTGTCGTTGGGCTTCAGCCAGGGCGTTGTAATCCAATCCCAGTGGAACGGCAGCCAACATGTTTCTTGATAGGGCATCGGCAACGGGATTCATTTTCCAAGGGACGTATTGGAGGGTGCAATTGTATTCAGCCACGGCGGAGAGATGTCGGCGTTGACGGGCGGACCAGGTGTCAGACTGTCGAGTGAAGGCGTGCACCAGAGGCATGTGGTCTGTGCGAATGACGAAGGGCGTACCTTCTAAGAAATGGCGAAAGTGACGGAAAGCCAGGTGCACCGCCAGCAATTCTCGATCGAAGGTAGAATAACCCGATTCTGCCTTGGACAGTTTTCTGCTGAAGAAGGCCAATGGGAGGGGCGAGCCTTTGACCACCTGCTCGAGTACTGCACCAATAGCGACGTCGCTGGTATCGGTGGAGAGAAGGAGAGGGGCGTGTGGGATAGCAAAAGTGAGAGCCGCAACAGTTGATAGGGCCTTCTTTGCATTGCAGAAGGCTGCTTCTTGAAGGGGACCCCACTTCAGGTCCTTTGGCTTGCCCTTGAGGGAGGCGTAGAGGGGAGCAAGAGTGGCGGCAATGGCTGGCAGAAAGCGGTGATAATAGTTGATCATGCCCAAGAATTCCTGCAGAGCTTTGACGGTTGAGGGCGTGGGGAAATTCTGAACGGCTGCTACCTTCTCAGGGAGGGGATGGACTCCTTCAGGAGTAATACGGTGCCCTAAGAACGACACTTCGTTAGTGCCAAAGGTACACTTGTCGTACCGGACTACAAGGCCGTTTTGTTGCAGGCGGTCGAGCACGATGCGCAGGTGACGGAGGTGTTCCTCTTTTGAGGAGGAGAACACAAGTATGTCGTCCACATAACATACACAGAAAGGGAGGTCCCCTAAGATGCCATCCATGAGACGTTGAAACGTTGCCCCCAGCATTACGAAGGCCAAAACAGGAGTAATTGAAGGTGTATGTACCAAACGGAGTGGTGATGGCAGTCTTGGGGATGTCTTCTGGGTTCATAGGCACCTGATAATACCCCTTCAGGAGGTCAAGGGTAGAGAAAACCTTTGCTTTGTGCAGGTAGGAGGTTACATCGGCAATGTTTGGGAGGGGGTAGTGATCCGGTTCTGTTTGCATGTTCAGGCGCCTGTAATCCCCGCACGGACGGAGAGAGCCGTCTTTCTTCAGAACGACGTGTAAGGGTGACGACCATGGGCTGGAGGCCTTTTGGCAAAGGCCCATTTTCTCCATTTCGGCGAACGTCTGTTTGGCGGCTGCCAATCGTTCCGGTGCCAGACGTCTGAATTTTGCGAAGACTGGGGGTCCCGTCGTCTTGATATGGTGATAAATACCGTGCTTAGCAGGAACCGTGGGCGTTTGGCGAAGTTCTGGACGGAAAACTTCCGGGTACGACGTGAGGAGGTGGGCGTAGGCATCCGTGGGTGCGCTGATGTGGAGAGCGAGGTTAGAGGGGGCGGGTTGAAGAGGTGTCGACAAGTACGAGTCCGCGTTGACCAATCGTCGGTGGGCGACATCGACCAGAAGGTGGAAATGAGAGAGGAAATCCGCACCGAGGATTGGCATTGTGACGTCAGCAACGAGAAACTTCCAATTGAATTTACCGTTTCCGAACGATAATGTGAGGCTCTCGTAACCGCAGGTGGGTATCGCAGATCCGTTGGCAGCTACTAAGCGGACGTCGGCAGATGTAGACAGACTACGTTGTGCCTTGAAGAGTTTCCTTGGCAAAAGAAAACGACAAGCACCCGTGTCTACCAAAAATTGCACGCCCGTTCCTGCATCCTGTAAAAAGAAAAGATTAGAAACCGGGGAGGCCACTGCCACAAGCAATGGCCTACTTACACGTTTTTTGGCCACTGACAATCTTTGGCATATTTCTTCGCGGTTGCCCCGAATCTGAAGTGGTAGTAGCAAAACTGCGGTGGATGGGAGGTAGTAAGGGGCTGTAGAAGTCGTTCGTTGGGGCGCGAGCGATTGGTGGGTGGTGGGCGGCTTTGTCGCCGCTTCGGCACGTCACGGGGTAGGCGTGTATGTCCTACGGCATTCATGTCAGCTTCGGTGTACGTTGAATAGGCATCCTCGTCATCAGGGGTGGAGGCGTTGATGGAAGTCTTGAAGTGGCTGTCCATAAGGGCGTCGGCTTTGGTCATCAAGTCCTTTATGGGTAAACTATCGACATCGTGTATGGCAGCGCGTACAGGTTCGGGTAAATGGCTTATCCAAAGGGCACGGAGTAGGTTCACCTCACGAGGAGAGCCGTCTGCGGCAGGTTGAAGGCGAGCGATACTGGTCATTTCCCTGAGGGCAAGCGAAGCCCTTTGGTCCCCCAACGGTTGTTGCGAGAGCTGAAAAAGCTTTGCTATACGGGCGGCTGGCGACGGCGAGTACTGTTGCAAAAGGTATGATTTGAGGTCGTCATACGCTATTGGGGTGTCTCCTTGTTCACAATGCTAGTCGGATATTTCTGGGAAGGTGTCCTCGGGTATCGCCGCGAGAACATAATCCGCTTTGATGGTTGAGTGAGTCACGCCCCTGATACAAAACTGGACTTCTGCGTGCTGAAACCAAGCAAACGCCTCTCCGCTGGCAAACGATGAAAGTTTGAATGGCGAGGCCGTAGGGCCAAATGCCGTAGAGTCCGTCATAGTACCAACGATGGAGGGGCGAGGGGGTGGGGGTGGAAGACGGTGGAAGCGAGTCGACTTCCGGGGTCACCAATGTGACGGGCTGAGAGAGGGGTTGTGAAATCAAAGGCAGATTGGAAACGACTGAGTTTTCATGTTTGTTTTAGTGCGAGGGAAGAGCGAAGATACAACCATAATATATACAAAAGGAATTATGTGCAATTGTGTGAAACACGGTTGGTACACACTCGATCAACCTCATTCCTGTTTAGCTGGTGCTAAACTAGCTTGTTTACATTTCTAATCCAGTTAAATTAAGACTTAATTAGACCTTTATGCCTACAGAAGTGAATAGTCCAAATGTTATTACCATCGCCTATATCGTTGCGGCGAAGGTTACGTATTGATTGGCTTTTTCTCTGTATTTTTGTTCATTCCCATAACTCAAAAAACTATTCGAACAAATATCATGAAATCTGTTGTGATGTTTGGCTATGATCTAAGGAAAATTTTATTAGTATTTGAAGTAATTGAGTTTGAAGGTCAAGGTCAAGATAATGAAAAGGTTAAAATTTAATTTGGCTATTTTCTGGAAAATTCTTTTCCGATCTGCACGACACAGGTGTCAATATGTGCACAATTCCATTACCTAACTTGTGATATAAAATATGATATAGAAATGACATTACCTTTTTTTTATGAATGTCTCTGTGTTTGTGATTCGTAAAGCTAAAACTATTTGATCGAAACTCATGAAATTTTGGAGGATGACTAGCAACGATCCAAAGACAATTTGGTTATATTTTGGAGGTGCTCGGATTCTCCAAGGATAAGTCCAAATGTCAAAGTAACGAGTAGTTTAGAGTCTTTTCATTCCATCTTGGTCAATTGTCACCCGATTTGCACTAAACTAGTACCAAAACATGCATAAATCAACTGCCTATTTGGAAATATACAACAGAATATAGGGGAAAGTATGTGCTCTACCGAGTTCCCGTTCTGCTTATCATTCATTCTTTTATTAAAAAAAAAAAAAAAAAAAAAAAAAAAAACATATTTCCTAGGTTCTAGAAAATCTGGCATTGTTCACAAGATGGGAGGAAAAGGATTGTTATTGCATTGGTTGGAGAACTGGTAAAGTTATAAAATTGGTTGAATGCGTTTATGGTATCTCTATTCGAGTGGTTTTGCAGAGAAATTTATAAATTTTCATAATATCTAAAATATTCTTTCTGTGTAAATAATGATTTATGTAGTCACTTGTCATGTACTTGTTCTTGATGCCACTGTTATATATTTTTTCCTAAGTATCCTAAAAAATGGACATTATGAAATACATTGAAATCCTCTATGAAGTTAACAAAAAGGAATTGTCCTTAAAATTATTATATTACATCAAAACTATACAGATTCTCCACTTGTTACGATGTTGTTAGGGGAAAAGTGTGTAATATTGATTCTTACCTCAAAAAATTTTCAGACTCATATTTCTATCTAAACTGAATGAAAAATCTCTTTTGGCCTTTTACTGCATATGTTTAATAAGGCATTTGATTTTGTTTTCAGATCGACCGGATACATCTTTAATTGCAGGACTTGTCACAATTCACTTTCAACGCTATCTTCACAGGACCTCATAAACATGCCTTTTGCAGGATATACATAACTTGAAAATTCATCACATTTTCTGTATTAATGTATTTATGCATTATGTAGGGACATATAACCCCTGAACCCACAATAAGGTTATTCGTATCCAAATGTGATAAGAAGTTTATAATTGAATGAATAAGGGGAAACATTGATTGGGGTGCAAATTCAGTTACACTTCCAGCCAACTGGGGTCTTAATTAGTGTATAAATAACGGCCGACCAGCATTCACTCGTTGAATAGCAAGCTCTCACACTTTATGCCAAAATAGAACGTACTCCTTTAGAAAATTCGGTTAACGATAAGCTTTAGACCAGAACTACGTGTTTTGAATTGATGTATATGTTCCTTGCTTCCACTTACGACATTTAAAATTTTTTCTATCAAAATATGTTTTAATACATAATCATAACACTGCTTGATATGCATTTGATTTTTCTTTATATAACCTCTGAAACTGAGCCGTAGTATCTACATAACTATCATTTAATAGGAAACTGAATTTCAAGATGACCGTATACATCTTTCCTATATTTTAAAGAACAACTGTTTGACTATACACACACACACACACACACACACACACACACACACACACACACATATATATATATATATATATATATATATATATATATATATATATATATATATATATATATATATATGTGTGTGTGTGTGTGTGTGTGTGTGTGTGTGTGTGTGTGTGTGTGTGTGGATATGTGTGTGTAAATCGATCTAAATATTTAGAGGTCATTTTTTACAAGTCTCACACACTCGCTAGAATGAGGATGTGTTACTCGGAGCTCCGTTAAACACTCACCCTGAGTAGTGTTTTAGCTGTTGGTTTCTCGCTCAGAATATCATAGAAAATATATTAGTCTTATGGAGAAACATAAGTAATAAGCAACAGTACACTATGTCTGTACCTTACCAATTCTGCCAAATGTATAACCATGGATGGAGACCGGAAATAATGGATAGGATGTAAATGCAATAAATTCTGCCAGAAGAAATGTGTATATATTAACAGGCTCCACCGATAATGAACAGAATAACCTAGATTGGTTATAACCACACTTCATATAGTAAGCCTATTCATTATCATCAAAATCAAAGGAGGATATGAATACGAGAGGATTGACCCTGAACGAACAACACACGAAAATAAATGACTTGGAAAACAAACTTGCTGACTTTACCACACACACACAGCAAATTCCACCCAGACTACTAACGTCATTGAGAAATTGACATTCTTTCCGTGAATATAGAATCAATCAAGGCAACGCTTCAAACATTCAAGGAGCCAAAACCGGAAAAAATGACATATGCTGACAAAGATAACAAAAAAATCTGTTGGTAAGAAATCAACAAATACAACAACTACAATTACTTAAAGAAACCATGAGGTTGAACAGGCACTTGAAGACATTCCTATACTTAACACGAGGTCAACTACGAATAGAAATGTTGCTGTAAGCTTTGCCAAAAAAAAAAAAAAAAAAAAAAAAAAAAAAAAATGATCAGAGAGAAATTGACAAAAAAATTCAGACATTTTTTGCTAACACTGAAACGAGAAAAATTGGAAAACTAAATCCCGAAATAATGATATGCAATGTGTACAATGATGAAGATGATGTAGTAAATCCTTTGATCCAAAGAAATCTGTGACTGAACAAAATCCTAAATATAGAAGAGAAGAGAAGTTTAGTCGTGAAGAAAAATGCGTCGGGTGGGAATACCCATTATGGGTGGGAATACCCATTATGTGCGGAAATGTGATCCAGAAGTTCGGAGGGCCATTCATGAAGATGAGGACAACGTTTCATTAAAATGGGAAACTTATAACATACGTGATAGGTACCACGTAACCACCTGCTACCACTGTCAGAGGTATAGACATTTTGAAAAAGATTGCAAGTCTATGATTGATAATAATGTCTGCAGAAAATTTTTAGGAAAACACTCAACCATGTAGTGTAATTCGAAAGTGTAAAGTGAATAAACTACACAAAGTTAAACAAACTAAGTAACCGCACTGTAATATTTAGAGAATGCAAAGCTTATGACTTGGAATATAAAAGAGTTGCAGAGAATACTGATCACGGTTACTAAGGATATCATAAACTGTGGCTATGGTAGTATACAATCTGTAGGATATAAGACTATTAAAATTCGAGAATCCATAAACCAAAAATATTTGGCCATACTAGCATTATATGCAACATGGCTAAATAACTTGGAAAAGGCAAAGATCACTGATTTAGCACCCATCACACACACCTTCTTTCACATACCGAGAGAGGGTAGTTCTCTTGGGGGTGTTGGACTCTTTATTCATAAAAGTTACTCAAATTCCAAAATGTTAAAACGAACTAGTTTAACAAGCGTAGAATATATAAAAATAAACTTTACAGAAGAAAACGAAAAATATCCTTTGTAACAGTCTACAAACCTCCGAGAACAAACACTAGCATTTTCTTGAAGAATTCGATGCTCTCATTGAGATGATTATCATAGAGAAAAAGAATTAGTTATCTGTGGAGACTTCAATTTTATGATGGATGATGGATTAAATCCTGACACTTTGGCATTAAGTGGGTTATTAGAATCATATCGACTAGTGAATGATGTCGACAGTACAACTACTTTAACTGGGCATACATTGGACTTAGTTTTAAGTGATGGCATGAATATCATTGTATCTGATATAAAAGTTGAAGAGAAATGTACTATCTCCCCAGTACACAATTTTATTGCGTTTAGTCTACTTCTACAGAAACATGCTTTAGTAAAGAAAATGAACTTTACACATAAACAAAAGTTTTCTCCTACCATGTTTATTGAAGAAGTTACAACGGAAATAAATGATGCTATCAACATTCACTGTGATCTTGACGACCAACGTCTGCTGGGAGCTAATTGTGTTAAGTGTCTTACGACCACTTATAATAAAGTGAGTAAAAGTGAATATGATATCGTGTGCCCACTGATGGAGAAGGCTATAAGTGTAAAAGACAATTTTCCTTGGTTTGACGGAGAGACTTTGGTGAGAAAGGGAAAAAAGATATAAATAATGGAAGTGAAATAGGTTAGAAAATGAAAGTATTTTGGTAGAATAGAAAGCTGCTACGTGTCAATATAATTACTTACTAAGAAAATAGAGACAAAGATCCTCGAAGCAGTAACAGAAATAAATAAGTTTTATTGCCTCATAAAGAGCATAATGGGAAATATAAAAGAAAAGAAGCTACCTGATGGATAGAGTGACCAGGAACTAGCAAATAATCTAATAGCATTCTTTTAAAACATAATTGAAAATATAACCAGGTGATTTGTAAATACTCAACAGCAAAATAATGATACATCAGATACACAGAAAAAAATCAATAAGATTTTACAACATAACACAAGATGACATCACCAAGATTATCAAGAGAGCAAAGAATACAAACAGTGCGATTGATCCTATGCCAAAATCTGAAGTAATTGGAAAGAGAAACGTTTCCAGTCTAGCCGAAATAATAATGAGAATAGCGAATGCAAGTACTGTGAATGTAAGTTTCCTAAATCTGAGAAAATGTGTATAGTCACACCATTTCTGAAAAATGCACTGGACTACCAGGAATCAAGCTCATATAGACCTATTCCAAATCTATCCATTGTCTCAAAAGTGCTTGAATAAGTAATTCTTGAACAACTAGTCAGTCACTTAGAAGTAATGGAAGCTTTGCCTAACAACCAATCTTCTTACAGAAAACTATACTCTTTAGAGACAGCCATCTTTCTGCTGTAAATGATATGCTAGAAATGATGGATGAAAGTAAATGTAGTATCTTAATATTGCTCTGTCTCAGTGCTACTTTTCATACAGTTGTGCATGAACTACTACTAAATTATCTACAGTCCATAGGCTTTGGAGATCAAGCTTTCGAATACCTAAAATACTATTTGGTTGGTATAAATTACTGTGTACAAACTTGAAACTTTTATTCATCATATGAACCATTAAACAGGCGGGTACCCCAGGGGAGTGTACTTAGTCCAATCATGTTCTGCATCTGTGCTATTGATCTATCGAAATTACTACAAAGGCATGGTGTGAAGTTCAAACTATTTGCAGATGATACACAAATATACTTCTCCATAAATGATATAAGATGACACTACTGAAACTATGAAACGAATCCTTGATAGTGTTAAAGAATGGATGACATTCAAACCACCAAAATTAGATGAGAACAAAACTGAGTTCATGGTAGTGGGAAAGAGAAAAAGGGTGAGAATCTTGGGTGAAGTTCGAATGAACATAAATAATGTCTCAATGCCGATATCTAGTGAAGTTTGAGATCTAGGTGTATTTCCTGACTGTAACATGTCTCTTATTGCTTAAATAAATAATATGATAACAATTGCTGGTTATCATCTAGGAGATATTGCATTTATAAAAAGTACCTGAACGAAAATTCTTTAAAGAGCCATATAAACTGTTGTTACCGAGGTTAACTAGTGAAACTCTTATACAATTTACCAAAAGTGTAACTTAAAAAATTACAAAACATAATAAACAGACGAGCAAGACTGATACAAGGTGTCCCACCTAGAGCATGGATCACCCCTATACTAACTTACTTACACTGCCTGCGATAAAAGCGATGATTGAATTCAAAATATATACAATAACCAGCCAAGTTATTAGAACCAATCGTCCAAAATACTTAAGAGAAATGCTACATATTGTGCAGCTATCAAATCACGTCGAAACGAGAGTAGTTACAGAGGGTTTCAAGCTGTTAGAGCCCATATATATACCTACTGTAGACTTCAGAGCCTTTGAATATGCGGCCACTAGACTATATAATAGGCTCCCACACGATATCCAAATGATTGAAGACATTAAGGCTTTCAAGAGGAAACTGAAGTCTTTCTTATTTCAGCAGTCGTACAACAGTCACTATTTAACAATAAATGGACCATACACGATATGTAACGTTAAATACTGTGAACACACACGGTAAAACGACCAAGGCAGT
>NC_090740.1:83613947-83618947 GCF_036898095.1 Palaemon carinicauda
AGCGAAGCGAAAAATCTATTTTTTTGGTGAGATGGCTATGTCCTCCTGATGGAAGTTCCTTAAAGTAGCTTCTAAGGGAAAAATGTACTACAGTGATATTCCTAGCGAATTTTACATTTAAGTATCCAGAATTCTAACTATTGTCGCGAATATCCTTAAAATTTTTCCTAAGGATATTGCATAATATCAGCGGACGCTTTTTCGACACACCTTCATAGCAATCTGCACCCCAAACAGCGTTTTGGCTTCGAGAATTATGTGGCAAAAGAAAAGGGAGCAGTCCAAAGGCTCTCTCCGCTCTCGTAATATTATTGGGAATACAACAGTGCCATTCCAACGATGGCGGACATTCCTGGTAGCATTGAGCGTGGTGTTACAGATACAGTACCACGGGAGGGATACTGCGAAGATCTTTTCTTTTCGAAGAAATGGGTGGGTCCATCAGGACGACATGGCCATCTCACCCAAAAAAAGATTTTTCGCTTTGCTCAAAATCCGTTTTTTTGTGCTCAAGCCATGTTGTCCTGATGGAGGCATACCAGAGCATTAGTGTATCTCTGGATTTTTAATCAGTGCCTTAACTTTATAGCAACCTTTTTTTATGGTCATGGGGACCACATGAGACAAGGGACGTTTCCGTTATTTTTCACCATCACCAATCATAATCAATGTTAGTGCTTCCTGCCTCCTACAGGGAAGAGTCATTCTAGACAGTAGAAAAGGGATCTTAAGGTTAACATACATAATATGACTAAACGTAAGTACACACTGAATATACAGTCTCATAGTTGTATATTTTGCTAGAATAATACCAGTCTCTCTTATATCTCTTATTTGATGCATACAAATATATGAGGGATTCTTACTTTGGTAAGTTGAAGAACTCTGGCATGTATACATACAATTTTCTGGCGAAGGTGGACACACTACATTTTAATAGACATTTATTACTAATAAATGACTAAAAGATGTTCAGTAAAACGAATGTAGTATGACGATGGGATTATACCTGTAACAAGGTAAAGACTGTATATTTCCTTTTTGAAGGAAGAAATGATAATTGCCACCCTCAGACTGAAGAAAAATTATAAAACAATTTCTCTTCATAATTCCTGTACTGATTACTTTTATCTGCACTGTGTACTTCGTACACCGGCACTAGTGCTATCTGTATAATTCCACACCTGGGATTTTGAACAGAGCTAGTGTTATCTTGGTAAAACCTAATTAAAACAAGTCACACCTAAGAAGGGTGACCTCTTCTCCCTTTAATTGATAGTCCCAGTCAAATAGCTGTTCATCGTAGAATTAGACATATGAGAGGACATGTGAGGTCCCAAACCATAAACTGTTTAGCACAGTAATTAGGTGGCAGGTTTTAATACACTACCTGCCGCCACTACGAAGTGTTTCAGTTCATACACTTGTTTTGCATAGTATTTGTAAAACACTCTGGATGATTTCCATCCAGTGTATGAACGAAGGCGCTCAAAGTCCATATACTGAAAAAAGTTCAGTGTTGAAGCAATCTTTCTCGGGTCATGACCTGCGGGAGTATTTTCCGGATTTGCTCTACGAATAAATTAGGTGAGCTTTGCCCTTAGTTGTTTTAGGGATAAATATGATCCAGATGTTTCTCTTTTAAATACCTGTCCTCCCCTGAAGTCTGAAGTTCTACGAAGATAGACCTTTAGACACACTACAGGACATAGAGAGACATGTTCCTTCAGAGGGCAGATTCTCTTAGTGGGTAGCTCGTTTTCAGCGAGAAAGGATGGATCAGGAAATAGATTCAGTTCTCCTACTTCCGTGAACTGAATGTGACCCTCATCTCTGGATAGGGCCACTATTTCACTAACACTAGTCCCGGAGGCGATAGCAAACAGAAAAATAACCTTTTGGGTTAGATCCTTAAGAGAACAATCTTCATTTATTCACAGATGAGGCATAATGTAAGACCTTGTCCCCAGACCAAGAGATGGGCTTTGGTGGTACCGCGGGCTTAAGCCTAGCACATGCCTTCGGAATCTTATCAAAGATTTTATTTGCCAGATCCACTTGAAAGGCATATAGGAGAGGCCTAGTCAAGGCTGACTTGCACATATTTATCGTATTGGCTGCCAGAAGGACAGACAGATGTTCATTGAAATTTCTTTCGGTCCTTTTGCTTTGACAAATGCAACCCACTTTTTCCCGGAAGACTCATATTGTCTTCTAGTTGACTTGGCCTTGTATTCTTCCAAGAATTCTATATTGCCTTTTGAGATCCCACACCTTTTTCTAACCGCCAGTGCGAGAAAATCATGAAATGAAGGGTTTGGGTTCTCTTTCATAAAACAAAGGCAGTTAATTTCTGAATCTTTGGAAATATACCTAGGGTCAGAGCTAGGACCAGCCTTATCTAGTCTATCAGCCCCACTAGAGGATCCTCGTATGGGGCTATATAGAGAGGTAGTTTCTTGAAAACGCTCGTGATGAGGAGGTCGAATTATAGTTCCGGGACTTGTTCCCATCTGGGAGGGAATATGTCTGCGCCCATGGACCATTCCAACTCTATCGGTTTGGATGGAAATAGAGTATCCACCGTCACATCGTGGATCAGTTGTAAATGAACTGCTGGGAGGTGCCGTCCTATAAGATAGGGATGGGTAACTTCACCAAGACTGAATGAAATGTTCGAATGTGACGTCTTATTATCGCTTTGGTGTCCCAGATAAGTCATAGGGAGTCTGATCTGTGTGGAGGGGGCTTCCCCAACCATGAAAGGACCAGCAGAGTCTTGAGACTTTCGTGCTCTAATTTCTGTTAGAGAAGCAAATAAAGAGGGACCGATCTCAGTGTTTTTTATCTCTTCAAACGTTTGATGCGTGTTTTCTCCAAGACCTTAACGCATCTTTCTGGTCTGTCCTTAGCACCAGGTCTTTCACTATAGCGAACTTGGGAAAGTTTAGCGCTTTTTCCTGTTGGCGTTTTGAATTCTGACTGAATACCTGAGTTTCTTGACAGACCTCATGAGCTCCTTTTATATTTCCAAAGGAGAAGAGAGTTGATGTGACTGAGTTCATCGATGGTTCTTTAATCATTGAAACCCCTGAGCTGGAGAAAGTCGAGACTTCTAGAAGCTTATCTTGCATCCGTGATGTCCCAGGAACTGGGTCATTTCTTTGAATGCACATTGGCCGAACACTTCTTGTGCTGCCCACTCCATCCTCTTGATCAAGTATATTAATACCTGAACTATTTCTAGGCTTGACTTTGATGTGACTAAGTTCGTCAATCCTTTGAAGATACTTAGGACTGTGAGTACAACATGTATCTTCCTTAGGATGGATGTTACTCTCTGTAACATGAATTCTAGATAGGAGGAAGGGGGGAGGTTGACTGAAAGGTTCCGAAGGACACCTTTCAGGTCTGACAAGACTACGAACACCCTTAATTGGAACAAGGTCCATATGTTCAGAAGGATTAACATTCAGAACTTGCTGTTTTTTATGAGTTTGTTGAGTGGCGACCAATTCAGAATGGCTCATTGATATCTTGAGTCCTTCTCGTGAACACGAAGCAGCCTTTCCTGGAACTCGATGAGCTAAAGTTTTCTTACTACCTGTATGCTCTGTAGCACTCAGGTATACTCCTCCAGAAGGTAAGGAAATGATGGTAGGGACATTTCTTTTTCCCATCAATGGCTCATCTTGAATAGGCTTTGGACCGAAGGATCGAAGGTCTTACGATCGATGGGTGAAAGTTCCTCCTAGCCGAAGCGTCTTTATGCTTTGAGTAGTCAATAGGCTTAGACTTTTGACCATCAATCTGTAGCACTCTGGTCACTGGAATAGTCGGATGTTGTTGAGCAGCCCGGATATTTCCAGCATTTCCGATCTTATTTTTAGGTAGGGGGACCCACAACCACAGAAGATTTTCTCTTTGAAGGAATGCCCCATTTTTGGAGAAGACCAGGAAACAAAAATTATGCACATTATCAAAACTTTACAAGAATAATTGCCTGAAGAGCTAAATAATTAAAATAAATAAATAAAGCTATTAAAATCTGGAAGTCGTTCTGCTATCTAAATAACACATGCCTAACGAACGACGGTGCCATGGCACCTCCAGTAACTGGTGTAGCTCTTAAACACAATAAAATACTGTAATTTCATTGTGAAACAGGAGCTAGAATATACTCATAGTAAAGACCCGATACTCAACTTTCCAGAGGCAGAAGAAGATGGAGAAAGTGTAATAATAATCCTGTAAAACAATCAAAAAGTTATATCACCAGGGAATACCACCGAACGAGATCGCTACAAAAAAAAAGGAATGTCCGCCATCGTGGGAATGGCCCTGTTGTATTCCCAATAGTATTACGAGAGCGCGGAGAGCCTTTGGACGGCTCCCTATTATTTTGCAACATCCTCCTCGAAGCCAAAACGCTGTTTGGGGTGCAAATTGCTATGGAGGTGTCAAGAATGTGTTCGGTGATATTATGCGATATCCTTAGGAGAAATTTTAAGGATATTCGCGTCAGAGGCTGGATACATTGACCCTACAATTTCAAAATAATGAAAAATCCCAGCCAGTAAGATTATTTAATATGCCATGATGTAACTTGTTCCTAAACTTATCCTTTTAGCAAAGTATAATTCAAGGTTCCTCTATCAATATAACGATAAAATTACCTAACCTTATAGAGCTCAGCTACAATGAGAGGTGAAATATCTAGCTTTGAACACGATTTGGAGGATTTATTTTTGCTTTATTCTAATTTTTTGTTTTTTCCAAATTCTGTGAGAGAGAGAGAGAGAGAGAGAGAGAGAGAGAGAGAGAGAGAGAGAGAGAGAGAGAGAGAGACAGAGAGAGAGAGAGAGATTGTGTTAGCGAGCGAAAGTAGTTAGTGTATCGATCGTTGGTGGTGAGAAAGACTGTTGGTACAAATGAGATTGTTTGTTTATGTTTTTAGTTAGGTTACGACAGTGGTGAATGTCTTGGGTGAATGCTTATTT
>NC_090740.1:83626447-83633947 GCF_036898095.1 Palaemon carinicauda
GTCAACCTTACAAAAAAGGTAGATATACTTTTGACGCTTCTTTCTGCACAATTTATCGTTTTTCAGTGTTGCTTTATTGGGGTTTCTGATAATTTACTCCTCCAGTGTAAGTTTGGTCTTGAATCTTATGATTATTGCGAACAGATGATATGTGAATCGATTTTTTCTTTAGTGTATAAAATTCCTCATCATCATCATCATCATGTTATAACATCATCATCATCATCGCCTCCGCCTACGCCTATTGGCACAAAGGGCCTCGGTTCGATTTCACCAACTATCTCCATCTTGAGCTTTCAATTCATTACATCTTCATTGATCATTTCCTACTTTATTCTTCATATTCCTCAGCCATGTAGGCCTGGGACTTCCTACTCTTTTACTCCCTAATGAAGCCCAGTTGAAAGCTTGGCGAGCTAATCTCTCTTGGGGAGTATGAAGAGCATATCCAAACCCTCTCCATCTACTCCTCGCCATTATCTCATTCACATATTGCACTTCAGTAATCTCTCTTATTGTTTCATTTATAATACTGTCATGACATTTAACTTTCAATATTCATCTCAGGGTTTTCTTTCAAATCTATAAAATCTATTGGATATTATTTCATTGTCATACCACGACTCATGTTCGTACAGTTATATTAAACTCACTAAACTAATAAATAGTCTAGTTGATGTATGTAATTTCAGGCGATTTAATTTCAGATTTTACTCAACCTAGCCATTCTCTGATTTGCTTTTTCTCAATCTTTCATTAGAATCCAATTCTAAAGACCCTGTATTAAAGAACATAGTTCCTGAATATGTCAATGATTCCACCTCCTTAAATCATATCTCCTTTCAATGATATTTCATCTTCCATTGCATATTCTGTTCCTATCATCTTTGTCTTTTTTTTTTATCTTGAGCCAAACCTTATGTGATATTTCATGCATTCTGGTAAGGTAGATTTGTAAGTCCTGTGGCGTTATGCTGATAAGGACTGCGTCATCAGCATACACTACGATCACTAATTTCCTGTTACCAATTCAGTCCAATCCTTCTCCACTATCCCCAACTTTTTGTGCATTACAAAATCCAAGAGGAGGATAAACAACATAAGGGACAATACACTCCCTTGGAGTACACTACAGTTCACTAGAAATTAATTTCGTAGCACTGCATTAATTTTAGCTTTGCACTTGACATGCTCATAAATTTAGATAGACTTAACAAAATTTATATATTTAGGAATTCCATGCTAACGCAGGACTCTTCATAATAAAACGCTTTTTCCTAGTCCCCAAATATCATCAAAAGTGGATTTATATATTCTACACACTACTGCATAATAACTCTTGAAATAAGATTTTGGGCATTACAACATCAACCTTTACAAAATCCGTCTTGTAAATCTCTGAACTTGTTGTCAACCTCACTCATTAATCTCTTCAAAATGAAAATACTATAGGTATAATTTAGTGATAACTGAAGTAAATGTGATATGTCTGTAATTCTTGCAATCAGTCAGATCTTTTTTTTTTTTTCTTTTTTTTTTGTCATCTTCACCAACACTCCTAGCTCCCATTCATCAGGTTTGGCCTTTCCTTGTCATATTTTACAAAATATTTTTGTAAATATGACCCGTGCAGGCGTAATGAGACATCGGCATTTAGGTTTTCTTCATTTACTATAGAGCGTTCGTTCGTAAGTACACATTGCACAAATACCCTCTCAGATGAGGGACTTATCAACTCGAGTGCTCACCGGCAAATAACTACTGCCTTCGTTATCAAAATGCAGCTATTGCAAAACATGCAGGCACATAAGTTTTTGTGGAATACTCATGAATATTGAGTTCAATTACCTTGATATGCAAGACATATACATACATGAATTAAGACATTACTCCTCCTCCCAAGCACTTCACTCCAAGAGGAGGTGTGCATTCACTCTCACTATTCATTGATATATAGAGGACACTCCAACCCAGAATAGGCAGGGCATGTACTAAAAAGAAATGCAACATAATATGTAAAATATATATATATATATATATATATATATATATATATATATATATATATATATATATATATATATATATATATATTTATATATGCATATATATGTATATATAAATATATATATATATATATATATATATATATATATATATATATATATATATATATATATATATATATATATATATATATATATATATATTTATATATTTGTATACATACATATATAAAAAAATAAAAAAAAATAAAATATATATATAAATATATATATATATATATATATATATATATATATATATATATATATATATATATATATATAAATATATATATATATATATATATATATATATATATATATATATATATATATATATATATATATATATATATATATATATATATATATGTATATATTCATATATATGTATACATATATATATATATAAATATATATATATATATATATATATATATATATATATATATATATATATATAAATATATATAAATATATATATATATATATATATATATATATATATATATATATATATATATATATGAATATATTTATATATATATATATATATATATATATATATATATATATATATATATATATATATATATATATATATATATATATATATATATATATATATATATATATATAGAAATCCCCCTCCTCCAAAAAACATAGCTTCCACAAAAAAAATAAAACATTAAATATTGCAAGTTAAAATGTACACAAAACAATATAGATAATTCCGCTCATTTCTTCTTAAGACCTCTACAACCAAAGCACATAATACCCAAAGTGAGAAAAACCATAATATCAGGTCTATTTAATCCTCTCAATAACCTCCCTCTGGTTGCGGGCAATACAGGCTTCTTTGGTGGGACAGGGGTAGGAATAGATATTCCTTCATCACTCGATTTTACTTTTCCGGGTTTAAGGCACGATTTCGCAACACATCTCACTACCATCTTTTCACCATTTATTTAAATCACTACAACACTTGCACTTGCAACTTTCAACTGGTGGTCACTAGCTGTTTTCCCGAGAAAATCATTCATCTTCCCGCCCTTATCTTATAACATTAAGTATAAGGTATTCACATCTAAAAATTCCCTAACACTGCCTATCCTCAAGGCTGAACTTTAATCCCGCAGAAACTTGCCATTCGGGAACGGCCTCGGCCAGCAACCAGGAATCATTTAAATACATGAATATTAATGTATCCACCTGACAGAATTCACTTGCGCTATTTAACCTCTGATTGTTTTTAGGTTCCCTCAACAATGTTATACGTATTTCCACACTCAGCATAATTACCAAATTTTACGTATAAATTTAGTATCAACACAAGACATTGTTATCATCACGTTTATTTAAAACACGTCGAAAGAAAAAATGAGGTCTGTTCAAACAACAACAATAGCAAGGGGAAAAAAACTTCTACTTATCAACTCGAGGAATGGCACGTATGCAGGCATAAGGAGTAACTCTTTAGAAAACTACCTCTTCAGGTACCACATGTATGTGTGCATGATCTTGTTCAGACACTGTGCCAGTAACAATGCTTTGTATCACAACTGTGTTAGACTCATTCATCTTTACTCGATATGGACCCAAATACGCTGGCTCTAGTTTGTGTTCCCTAGGTTGTAATCGTTTCAAATACACACGATATCCCAGAAAAAACTTTTACCGGTGCGGTTTTGAACCGACCATCATACTTTGAGCTGTGATTTTCATTAGCTCTTTTCATAAACCTTTCAGTGGTGTTCATTACTTTCCTCAAAAAACATAATAAATATACACTGTATTGCTTAGTTGAATAATTTTGCAATCGTTGCGAATTGATGAGAACCGTATATGGTAACACAGGATCCTGTCCATACTCTAAAAAGAAAGGTGTGTCCCTGGGCGAAGCATTATATGCTATGTTCAAAGCTAGCTCAGATGTAAGAAGCATGGCATGCCATTGAAGAGGGTCATCAGCCACTAAGTATCGCCAAATTCGCACTACTTCCCTATTATGCAACTCTACTAAGCCATTTGCTGGAGGCCCATATGCGGTCACTGAAAAGTGTTCAATTTTCATCATGTCCGTTACCGATTTCACCACCTTGTTTATAAACTCAAGACCATTATCACTAATCAAAATTTTCGGACAACCAAACCTAGTAATGAAAGAGCACAGCACCTAGCCAAATGAATATGCATATTTATCCAACATTGTGTAAGTATGAATGTATTGAGTAAATGCATCAACAAATACAAATATATACTTATGTTGTGTTAACCCAGTAGCAAATGATCCTACTACATTCATATGTACTCTATAAAATTTAGATGAACAGTCAACCACTTTCTGGCTTCCGGTACAGTGTTTATGTTCTTTGAACCAGTTACAAGCATGACAACCTTTAATAGAATTCTCTATAGACTTTTTCATTCCTAACCAGAAGAAGGATTCATGTGCTCTCCTTAATGTTCTATCAATCCCTAAATTCCCTGCATACGGACTTGCATGTAAAATGTGGATGGCTCGTTCAATTAAAGAGGGAGGAAGAACTACCTGTGCACAAAGGTCCCCTCCTCTCTTCTCGTAAGCACAATATAAGACATCCTTTCCAATAAAAAAAATTGTCATGAGGCACATTGAGAAATGAGGGATAACTCTCCGAATCCCCTTTAATAAATGTTCGCACTCTTTCCATCCATTCCTCTTTTTTTTCTGTCCCTCTGGAACTTCTTTTATGACCCAACCTCCCAAGTCAATCAAACCTGCATCATCAGGGCATTCATTCTAGACACCCCTGGTCATGTCCTCGGTCATCCACATATATTCATCTCTTTCTCTCTCTCCCGAGTCGGTTCTCTCTCTCTCTCTCTCTCTCTCTCTCTCTCTCTCTCTCTCTCTCTCTCTCTCTCTCTCTCTCTCTCTTCCGTCTACTGCATGTGCATCGTGAGAACTGTCATCCCGTTCTCTATTTTCTCTATTATTTTGGTTACGTTCTTCGTTCCTCTTTTGTGCCCTGGTTGTTAGGCTACTCCTATTACTGCACTTCTAGAGCGAGCATCAGCTACCTTGTTGGCCTTACTTTCTATATGGTGAAAACCCTTTATATTAAATTCTAATAGTCTCTCAATCCATCTCGCTTGACAAGAGGCCAAATCACTTTTATAAAATATATAAAGTAAGGGGTGATGGTCGCTTTGCAACTCAATCGACTGACCTAATAAAAATGCCTCTCTTAAACCAAAAGAATAGCCAAGCCTCTCGATTAAATGTACCATAATTCTTTTCTACCCCTTTTAATACCCGGGAAGCAAAACAAATGAATCTCTCTCTGCGTTTATCATCTCGTTGAGACACTACGCCACCAATAGTTACGCTACTCGCATCTGTTGTCTTTTAAAACAGGCGATCAAATCTAGGATATGTGAGTAACTCATTGCTAGCTAAGGCAGCTATCTTATGGTTAATGGCCCATTCTTCTTCATCTCCCCAATTTATTACTTTTTGTTTCTTACAAGCATATAAGGGTCTCACTATCTCTCCAAAACATCTTATGAATTTATGGTAATACCCAGCGAGCCCAAGGAACCCTGCTTCTTCCTTAGAGTTACGTGGCCTGGGGAAATCTGTAATAGCCGCTACTTTACTGGGGCCAGGTTGGATACCTTCTAGGGTTATTATGTGACCTAAAAATTCGACCTGTTTACAGAAAAATTTGCACTCGGACAAATTTATTTTCATATCATTACGTCGCAATGCTTCTGAAACTTTATGAATATTATTATTATGTTCTTCAGCCGTTTTCTCTGTAATTATCATATCATTTAATTAAACAAGAACACTATGGCCAGTTAAGGGCAACCTTGACGCCATCATTGCTCTAGAAAAATGAATTGGAGCATTTTTAACACCGAAAGGAAGAAACTTAAACTGAAATAATTGATCGTTAGCAATAAATGGTTTTTTACATTTACTGTCTTCTTGAATGGGTATTTGATAGTATCCAGATTTTAAATCAACAGTTGTTAAATATTTGCTATCCTTTACTTTCATAAGTAATTCTTCTATAGAGGGCTAAGGGAATGCATTATCCTTAGTGATTGCATTCAATTTCCTATAATCAACACACAATCTTACCGAGCCATCCTTTTTCCTAATAGCTACAATTGGAGAAGCCCAGGAGAATTTGCTCTTCTCGATTATCCCTTGTTGCCTTAATTTATTAATTTCCCTTTCTATCTCTCCCTGGAAATGGATAGGTACCTTATAAGGCCTTGACCTGATCGGCTCCGCCTGCCCAGTTCCAATTCTAAAGGGAAATTGATCAATCCTCTCGGGTGGCTTATCTCCAACTGCAATTACCTCGGAATAATAATTGACAATATCACTAACTACAGGCTGATTTTCTGAGGGATATAATTTTCGCGCTTGCATAATCAAATTCTGAATGGGTTCGTCTGTGCGGGCTGGAGTCATTAAGTCAAGCTTCAATGCGTTTACAAGTTTTAATAATGAGATTAAAGCGGTATAAAGTCGAATAAAAGTGCAAAAGTGGAAAAAGCATATTGTTAGCCGATACCCTTAGCAGGGCCTGCCCAAAAGAGGAAAATAGAGACACATGGGTAAGGATGATAGATTCACTGAAAATTTACCATGATTCAATTTTAAAGGAAGTGAGAGATGCCACCACACACGGCGAAGAGCTGCAAGAATTATTGTCTGTAATCAAGGATGGATGGCCTGATTACAAAGACAAAATTCTGGAAGTGTTGAAGCCTTACTTCGATTTTAGAGATTCCATGAGTTACCAAGACGGTATCTTTCTATAGGGGACTCGTATGCCGATTCCAGTAAACTACGAGATTCAATCAAAACGAAACTTCATGAAGCTCATCTTGGTTACGATAGCATGATACGATGAGCAAGAGATGCAATATTTTGGCCACGGATGTAGAAAAAAATAAAGCAAATGGTCGATTCATGTGACATTTGCCAGCAGTAAAAACCTCAAAACCAGAATGAATCATTGATGGATGTTGATGATGGAGGCAGACCCCGGAATAAAATTGGATCAGATTTGTTTGAGATTATTGGAAGAAATTATTTAGTCATTGTTGATTATTATCCCTCATTCACTGAAGTAGAGTTTCTAACGTCAACAACTTCAAATCATGTGATAGTGATAATCAAGATGTTTGCTAGATACAGTATTCCTACCCAATTAGTGTCTGATGGGGGACCAAAATTCAGCTCGTTTCAGTTTAAAGTTTTTGTTAAAGAGTGGGGTATAGAGAACAGGATATCATCACCGGGACATCCTCAAGGAAATGAGAAGGATGAAGCGGCAGTTAAAATAGTAAAAAATATGTTGAAGGAGACCCATGGAAATGGAAAAGATCAACATTTGGCGTTACTAGAGTTGAGAAATACACCACGTAAAGACTTTAACTCAAGTCCAGC
>NC_090740.1:83638947-83651447 GCF_036898095.1 Palaemon carinicauda
CTTTTTCCAACCCTTCTTGTCTGGATTTAGATAATATACAGGTTGTCCCTCGTTTAATGATGTCATATCTCTTGCAGTTTTATTATAATATTTCTTTATGGATTCTCTCTGGGTTTCCTTTTGTTGAGAAACTGGGTTGTCATTGTTCATGATTCCAGGAATTATTGACGGTAATCTAGGTCCGAACATCCTCTAAGCTGGACTTGAGTTAAAGTAACGCCAAATATTGATCTTTTCCATTTCCATGGGTCTTCTTCAACATATTTTTTACTATTTTAACTGCCGCTTCATCCTTCTCATTTCCTTGAGGATGTCCAGGTGATGATATCCTGTGCTCTATACCCCACTCTTTAACAAAAACTTTAAACTGAAACGAGCTTAATTTTGGTCCCCCATCAGACACTAATTAGGTAGGAATACTGTATATAGCAAACATCTTGATTATCACTATCACATGATTTGAAGTTGTTGACGTTAGAAACTCTACTTCAGTGAATGAGGGATAATAATCAACAATGACTAAATAATTTCTTCCAATAATCTCAAACAAATCTAATCCAATTTTATTCCAGGGTCTGCCTCCATCGTCAACATCCATCAATGATTTCTTCTGGTTTCGAGGTTTATAATGCTGGCTAATATCACATGAATCGACCATTTGCATTATTTCTTTCAACATCCATGGACAAAATATTGCATCTCTTGCTCATCGTATCATGCTATTGTAAACAAGATGAGCTTCATGAAGTTTCGGTTTGATTGAATCTCGTAGTTTACTGGAATCGGCATACGAGTCCCCTATAGAACGATACCGTCTTGGTAACTCATGGAATCTCTAAAATCGAAGTAAGGCTTCTACACTTCCAGAATTTTGTCTTTGTTATCAGGCCATCCATCCTTGATTACAGACAATAATTCTTGCAGCTCTTCGCCGTGTGTGGTGGCATCTCTCACTTCCTTTAAAATTGAATCATGGTAAATTTTCAGTGAATCTATCATCCTGACCCATGTGTCTCTATTTTCCTCTTTTGGGCAGGCCCTGCTAAGGGTATCGGCTAACAATATGCTTTTTCCGCTTTTGCACTTATATTCGACGTTGTACCGCTTCAACCTCATCATTAAAACTTGTAAACGCATTGAAGCTTGACTTAATGACTTTTCGAGAATTGAGGAAAGAGGCTTATGGTCATTATGAACAATAACACGTCACCCAAAAGTATACTGGTCCAATCACTCTAAACCAAATACTACAGTAAGAACTTCCTTTTCAATCTGAGCCCAGTTACGTTCTAGCTAAGGTCCTTGATGCATATTCTATTGGACGTCCTTCCTGCATAATGACTGCACCAATACCATCCTGTCTGATATCAACCTGTAATACAAGCTCCTTACTTTGAACAAAATAAGCTAGAACTGGTGTACAGATGACCTTTTTTTAATCACTGAGAAAGCGCGAGTGCACTCATCATTCCATTCAAACGTTGAGTTCTTTCTTATCAGCTCTCGGATAGGTTCTAAATCATCAGCCAGATTGGGTGAAAACCTTGATAGATATTGCACCATTCCACAAAATCTCCGAATTCCTATAATATCGGTAGGGGCAGGAATTTCTTTAATGGCCTTTACCTTATTTTCATCAACCGTCACACCGGATGATGTTAAACGATGTCCCATTAACGCGATTTCCTTTTTTCTATAAATGGATATCTCTTCATTAGTTTTGATCCTTTTTCTTGACAACACTTCTGTAGCGACTGAAGATTTGGTTCGTGATCACTCATTGTGTCGTGTTCCTCATTTCCAAAACCAAAGACCACAATAGCATCAGCTACACAGTATACACCTCGAAGCCCCTCAAATGCCTCATTTAATTTTCACTAAAATTATTTCACTGCTCACCTTCAGCCCTATAGGTAGACGAGCCCATCGATATCTATCAAAGGGGGTAATCATTGTTGTTAACTTGTTTTATTCTTCATCCAGTTGTATATGCCAAAAAGCCTCTTAAACACCAAGTTTGCTAAAGATCTTGGCATGTTATAGACTTGGCATTTTATCCTCCAAAATTGGTAATTTCTAATATTCGCTTTTAAGAGCTTTGTTGAGTGGCCGAGAATCGATACATATTTTTAACTTTCCATTTGTTTTTTGAACAACAGCTATTTGACTAACCCAGTCAGTTGGTTCAGTATCCGGAATCAAAACTCCTCTTTTCACAAGCGAGTGTAACTCTTTTTGAACCTTTGATTTTACTGCAATGAGTAAATGATAGCATGGTAATATTTTTGCTGGTAATGTAGATTTTAAATTATGTTAAACCTCTCCAAGGTCACTAAGGTCACTCATCTCATGTTCTATGTCAATTTTTGAAACAAATGCTTTACCATTGACAAACACAGATCCCATCTCTTGACATGTCCTTGACCAAAGTAAACACATTAGGTCATTTGAAACCACATGCCAAGTTTCACAGACTTTGGTCGCACTTGATCCCTTTTGACATACCTTTCACATATTGCATTCACGTCAGCACCTGTATCCAAATGAAATCTAACCTCGGTATCGTTTACAATTCGTAATGCAGTTAATCTATTTGAATTTTTCATTGCAACCGGTGCCATACCCATGTAATAATCGTAGCCTTCATCTGCCTCTTCTTTCTTCTCTTTAACATTATTAATTGTTATCTTACACACAGCCTTGAAATGGTTTCTTCCTTTACATGCTTCACAGACTTTTCCCCATGCTGGGTATGTTGATTTTTCGAATTCATGCTTATACCCACAAAATCGATACTTCAAGTCATACCTGTCCATGTTTTTTGAGTCTGTAAAATTTTTATTAAAGGAACCATCTGTAGTTTTGGTTCTCCAATTTTTCACCTTATTAGCATTCTCAGAACCAACTTCGCACATCTCTTTAGCACAATTAACGGTTACTTCATAAGCAAAACATATCTCGACAGCTTTTTCTAAATTTAAGGTTATTTCTTGAAGTAGCAGCTCTTGTAGTTTCTCTGTCACTGAAAACACAATTTTATCCCTCATCATTCGCTCTTTTTCTTGAAAATTACATTTATCGGGCTGAAGGTTGAGTTCGATCAAAAATGAATTAAATGGGTATTTGTATGAAATTTTCCAAAACCTGAAGGACTGTAACACTTTACTGGTACGAGGACAACAATACTCGTCTAATCTCCTAATTACATCATCAGCATTATCTTTCTGCTCCCCTGTTTCACAATTTAACTGGTCAAATATTTCTACCATTTGTGGTCCTGCGCAATGGAGTATAATTGAAACCTTCATTTTCTTGGGTTTAGAACTAGCTCTGCTTGCTGTCATGTAAATGTCCACTTGTCTCCTCCAGTTTTTGAAAGTATGAGCAAGATTATCATCCAAGGGGTCTAATGGTGAAGGCAGACGAAACACAGATTCAGCCATTTCCCTCAGGAAAACACGTTTCGTAACAATAGTCCTCTTTATTTTTCATTTTCTGTTCTTTATATAACGGTGCCTCCGTGTTGATTTCCTTTTATAATAACATAAAACTTCAGAAACTACGTGATGTGCTTTAATCCTAATCCTTCAGAATCTCTATATACACTGACTAACGTATTTATAGTTTTATAGTTAGAGTAAACTAAAGATAAATATCATATGAGTAAAGTTACAATAGATTGGATATTTAGAGTAAAGAGTTAAGTTGTTTTCAGATAACAGTATGTACACAAACAACTAAACAAATAGTTAACATAAACACATCCGAGGGCTGAGTGACAGGGAGCCAGTGTTTCATTATTTGAAAAAAAAAAATTCTTTTCAAATCCACTACAGCCAGCGGCATCCATTGTTCTTGACACACCATAAACCATACATCAATCGTCAAATTCAAGGTGGGGTCAGTGAAGTTCACCCTTGATTTTTTTGTCTTGCCCACCTTAGGAATTCTAGGAATTGAAGCTATAATCGGAATAGACTTTATATCTAATAATCAAATTTGTATTTTTTTGGGAAAAGATACAATAACAGTAATAGCAAGAGGGTACACTTTCTCGATAGAAAGTCATGAGGCAGTAAGTGCGTGTTTTACCTCGGAGAGACATTTAAGTATGGTATCAGCTATACCTAGGAGAGGTGAAGTGTTGTCCACCCAGACCCTTACGAGCATATCTGTGACCCCGTGTCGCCTTCTTGCGGAGGGAACTAAGGTAGTTGTGAAACCCCATGATAATTGGGCCGATATGATATTAGTGGGCTTGACAGAAATTAAAGAGAACAAAGCTGATATAAAGAAATTTATTATGTCTAATAAAAGAGTTGTTTCAGGAAGTGATTCTGTGTGTGAATTAGGGTAATGTGAAATTGCATATAACGGGATGTTGGGATCGACAACTCTAGCCCGCACAGACGAACCCACTCAGAATTTGATTATGCAAGCGCGAAAATTATATCCCTCAGAAAATCAGCCTGTAGTTAGTGATATTGTCAATTATTATTCCGAGGTAATTGCAGTTGGAGATAAGCCACCCGGGAGGATTGATCAATTTCCCTTTAGAATTGGAACTGGGCAGGCGGAGCCGATCAGGTCAAGGCCTTATAAGGTACCTATCCATTTCCAGGGAGAGGTAGAAAGGGAAATTAATAAATTAAGGCAACAAGGGATAATCGAGAAGAGCAAATTCTCCTGGGCTTCTCCAATTGTAGCTGTTAGGAAAAAGGATGTCTCGGTAAGATTGTGTGTTGATTATAGGAAATTGAATGCAGTCACAAAGGATAATGCCTTCCCTTTGCCCTCTATAGAAGAATTACATATGAAAGTACGGGACAGCAAATATTTTACAACTGTTGTTTTAAAATCTGGATACTATCAAATACCCATTCAAGAAGACAGTGAATGAAAAAAACCATTTATGGCTAACGATCAATTATTTCAGTTTAAGTTTCTTCCTTTCGGTATTAAAAATGTTCCAATTCATTTTTCTAGAGCAATGATGGCGTGAGGGTCGCACTTAACTGGCCATAGTGTTCTTGTTTAATTAAATGATATGATAATTACAGAGAAAACGGCGGAAGAACATAATAATAATATTCATAAAGTTTCAGAAGCATTGCGACGTAATGATATGAAAATGAATTTGTCCGAGTGCAAATTTTTCTGTAAACAGGTCGAATTTTTAAGTCACATAATAACCCCAGAAGGTAACCAACCCTGCCCCAGTAAAGTAGCAGCTACTACAGATTTCCCCAGGCCACGTAACTCTAAGGAAGAAGCAGGGTTCCTTGGGCTTGCTGGGTATTACAGTAAATTCATAAGATGTTTTGGAGAGATAATGAGACCCTTATATGCTTGTAAGAAACAAAAAGTAATAAATTGGGGAGATGAAGAAGAAAGGGCCTTTAACCATATAAAAGCTGCCTTAGCTAGCAATGAGTTACTCACATATCCTAGATTTGATCGCCCGTTTTTAATGACAACAGATGCGAGTAGCGTAACTATTGGTGGCGTAGTGTCTCAACGAGATGATAAATGCAGAGAGAGAGATTCATTTGTTTTGTTTCCTGGGTAATAAAAGGGGTAGAAAAGAATTATGGTACATTTAATCGAGAGGCTTGGCTATTCTTTTGGTTCAAGAGAGGCATTGGTTCTTTTTATTAGGTCAGTCGATTGAGTTGCAAAGCGATCATAACCCCTTACGTTATCTATTTTATAAAAGTAATTTGGCCTCTTGTCAAGCGAGATGGATTGAGAGACTGTTAGAATTTAATATAAAGGGTTTTCACCACATAGAAGGTAAGGCCAACAAGGTAGCTGATGTTCTCTCTAGAAGTGCAGTAATAGGAGTAACAACCAGGGCACAAAAGAGGAACGAAGAACGTAACCAAAATAATAGAGAAAATAGAGAACGGGATGACAGTTCTCACGATGCACATGCAGTAGACGGAAGAGAGAGAGAGAGAGAGAGAGAGAGAGAGAGAGAGAGAGAGAGAGAGAGAGAGAGAGAGAGAGAGAGAGAGAACCGACTCGGAAGAGAGAGAAAGAGATGAATATATGTGGATGACCGAGGACATGACCAGGGGTGTCTAGAATGAATGCCCTGATGATGCAGGTTTGATTGACTTGGGAGGTTGGGTCATAAAAGAAGTTCCAGAGGGACAGAAAAAAAGAGGAATGGATGGAAAGAGTGCGAACATTTAAAGGGGAATCGGAGAGTTATCCCTTATTTCTGAATGTGCCTCGTGAGAATTTTTTTTTATTGGAAAGGATGTCATATATTGTGCTTACGAGAAGAGAGGAGGGGACTTTTGTGCACGGGTAGTTCTTCCTCCCTCTTTAATTGAACGAGCCATCCACATTTTACATGCAAGTCCGTATGCAGGGAATTTAGGGAATGATAGAACATTAAGGAGAGCACATGAATCCTTCTACTGGTTAGGAAGGAAAAAGTCTATAGAGAATTCTATTAAAGGTTGTCATGCTTGTAACTGGTTCAAAGAACATAGAAACACTCTACCGGAAGACAGAAAGTGGCTGACTGTTCATATAAGTTTTATAGAGTGCATATGAATGTAGTAGGATCATTTGCTACTTAGTTAGCACAACATAAGTATATATTTGTATTTGTGGATGCATTTACTCAATACATTCATACTTACGCAATGTTGGATAAATATGCATATTCATTTGTCTAGGCGCTGAGGTCTTTCATTACTAGGTTTGGTTGTCCGAAAATTTTGATTAGTGATAATGGTCTAGAGTTTATAAATAAGGTGGTGAAATCGGTAACGGACATGATGAAAATTAAACACTTTTCAGTGACCGCATATGGGCCTCCAGCAAATGGCTTAGTAGAGTTGCATAATAGAGAAGTAGTGCGAATTTAGCGTTACTTAGTGGCTGATGACCCTGAGCTAGTTTAGAACATTGCATATAATGCTTCGCTCAGGGACACACCTTTCTTTTTAGAGTATGGACAGGATCCTGTGTTACCATATACGGTTCTCATCAATTTGCAACGATTGCAAAATTATTCAACTAAGCAATACAGTGTATATTTATTATGTTTATTGAGGAAAGTAATGAACACCACTGAAAGGTTTATGAAAAGAACTAATGAAAATCACAGCTCAAAGTATGATGGTCGGTTCAAAACCGCACCGGTAAAAGTTTTTTTTGGGAGATCGTGTGTATTTGAAACGATTACAACCTAGAGAACACAAACTAGAGCTAGCGTATTTGGATCCATATCGAGTAAAGATGAATGACTCTTAACACAGTTGTGATACAAAGCATTGTTAATGGCACAGTGTCTGAACATGATCATGCACACATACATGTGGTACCTGAAGAGGTAGTTTTCAAAAGAGTTTTTCCCCTTGCTATTGTTGTTGTTTGAACAGACCTCATTTTTTCTTTCGACGTGTTTTAAATAAACGTGATGATAACAATGTCTTGTGTTGATACTAAATTTATACGTAAAATTTGGTAATTTTGCTGAGTGTGGAAATACGTATAACATTGTTGAGGGAACCTAAAAACAATAAGAGGTTAAATAGCTCAAGTGAATTCTGTCATGTGGATGCTGTATTATTCATGTAATTAAATGATTCCTTGTTGCTGGCCGAGGCCGTTGCCGAATGACAAGTTTCTGCGGGATTAAAATTCAGCCTTGAGGATGGGCAGTGTTAGAGAATTTTTAGATGTGAATACCTTATACTTAATGTTATAAGAGAAGGGCGGGAAGATGAATGATTTTCTCGGGAAAACAGCTAGTTACCACCAGTTGAAAGTTGCAAGTGTAAGTGTTGTAGTGATTTAAATAAATGGTAAAAAGATGGTAGTGATATGTGTTGCGAAATCGTGCCTTAAACCCAGAAAAGTAAAATCGAGTGATGAAGGAATATCAATTCCTACCCCTGTCCCACCAAAGAAGCCTGTATTGGCCCCAAACCAGAGGAAGGTTATTGAGGAGGTTAAATAGACCTGATATTATGGTTTTTCTCACTTTGGGTATTCTGTGCTTTGGTTTAGAGGTCTTAAGAAGAAATGAGCGGAATTATCTATATTGTTTTGTTTACATTTTAACTTGCAATATTTAATGTTTTATTTTTTTTGTGGAAGCTATGTTTTTTTGGAGGAGGGGGATTTATATATATATATATATATATATATATATATATATATATATATATATATATATATATATATATATATATATATATATATATATTTATATATATATATATATATATATATATATATATATATATATATATATATATATATATATATATGCATATATATATATATATATATATATATATATATATATATATATATATATATATATATATATATATATATATATATATATATATATATACATATATATATGTTTACATATTATGTTGCATTTCTTTTTAGTATATGCCCTGCCTATTCCGGGTTGGAGTGTCCTCTATATATCAATGAATAGTGAGAGTGAATGCACACCTCCTCCTGGAGTGAAGTGCTTGGGAGGAGGAGTAATGTCTTGATTCATGTATGTATATGTCTTTCATATCAAGGTAATTGAACTCAATATTCATGAGTATTCCACAAAAACTTATGTGCCTGCATGTTTTGCAATAGTTGCATTTTGATAACGAAGGCAGTAGTTAGTTGCCGGTGAGCACTCGAGTTGATAAGTCCCTCATCTGAGAGGGTATTTGTGCAATGTGTACTTACGAACGAACGCTCTATAGTAAATGAAGAAAACCTAAATGCCGATGTCTCATTACGCCTGCACGGGTCATATTTACAAAAATATTTTGTAAAATATGACAAGGAAAGGCCAAACCTGATGAATGGGAGCTAGGAGTGTTGGTGAAGATGACAAAAAAAAAGAAAAAAAAAAATCTGACTGATTGCAAGAATTACAGACATATCACATTTACTTCAGTTATCACTAAATTATACCTATAGTATTTTCATTCTGAAAAGATTAATGAGTGAGGTTGACAACAAGCTCAGAGATTTACGAGATGGATTTGGAAAGGTAGATGTTGTACTGCCCAAAATTTTATTTTAAGAGTTATTATGCAGTAATGTGTAGAATATATAAATCCACTTTTGATGATATTTGGGGACTAGGAAAAACTGTTTTATTATGAAGAGTCCTGCGTTATCATTGAATTCCTAAATATATAAATTTTATTAAGTCTATCTATGAGCATGTCAAGGGCAAAGTTAATATTAATGCAGTGCTATGAAATTAATTTCTAGTGAACTGTAGTGTATTGTCATTTATGTTGTTTATCCTCCTCTTGGATTTTGTAATGCACAAAAAGTTGGGGATAGTGGAGAAGGATTGGACTGAATTGGTAACAGGAAATTAGTGATCGTAGTGTATGGTGATGACGAAGTCCTTATCAGCATAACGCCACAGGACTTGCATATCTACCTTACCAGAATGCATGAAATATCACATAAGGTTTGGCTTAAGATAAAAAAAAAGACAAAGATGATAGGAGCAGAATATGCAATGGAAGATGAGATATCATTGTAAGGAGATATGATTTAATGAGATGGAATCATGGACATATTCAGGAACTATGTTCTTTAATACAGGGTCTTTAGAATTGGATTCTAATGAAAGATTGAGAAAAAGCAAATCAGAGTATGGCTAGGTTGAGTAAAATCTGAAATTAAATCGCCTGAAATTACAGACATCAACTAAACTATTTATTAGTTTAGTGAGTTTAGTATAACTGTACGAACATGAGTCGTGGTATGACAATGAAATAATATCCAATAGATTTTGTAGATTTGAAAGAAAACCCTGAGAAGAATATTGGAAGTTAAATGTCATGACAGTATTATAAATGAAACAATAAGAGAGATTACTGAAGTGCAATATGTGAATGAGATAATGGCGAGGAGTAGATGGAGATGGTTTGGATATGCTCTTCACACTCCCCAAGAGAGATTAGCTCGCCAAGCTTTCAACTGGGCTTCATAAGGGAGTAAAAGAGTAGGAAGTCCCAGGCCTACATGGCTGAGGAATATGAAGAGTAAAGTAGATGATTAATGGAGATGTAATGAATTGAAAGCTCAAGATGGAGATAGTTGGTGAAATCGAACCGAGGCCCTTTGGGCCAATAGGCGTAGGCGGAGACGATGATGATGATGATGTTATAACATGATGATGATGATGATGATGATGTTATAACATGATGATGATTATGATGATGAGGAATTTTAGACACTAAAGAAAAAATCGATTCACATATCATCTGTTCGCAATAATCATAAGATTCAAGACCAAACTTACACTGGAGGAGTAAATTATCAGAAACCCCAATAAAGCAACACTGAAAAACGACAAATTATGCAGAAAGAAGCGTCAAAAGTATATCTACCTTTTTTTTAAGGTTGACAAAGGGATTTTAAAGTACATATGCTAAGTTCAAAAACAATCACAAACTATTAATCTTCTGGAGTCTTCATTTTCTGTGGGCACAAAAAGTATTTTTGTTCATAAGAAAATAGATATCATTTGATTGAAATGTCGTAATGAATTGAAATAACAGTATCGAATTATCTTAGTATGTTGCCTTTATAAGATAATATATTTTCTTACAGGATGCAGGAACGGGTGTGCGATTTTTGGTAGACACGGGTGCTTGTCGGTCTCTTTTGCCAAGGGAACTCTTCAAGGCACGACGTAGTCTGTCTACATCTGCAGACGTCTGCTTGTTAGCTTCCAACGGATCTGCGATACCCACCTACGGTTATGAGAACCTAACATTATCGTTCGGAAACGGTAAACTCAATTGGAAGTTTCTCGTTGCTGACGTCACAATGCCAATCCTCGGTGCGGATTTCGTCTCTCATTTCCACCTTCTGGTCGATGTCGCCCACTGATGATTGGTCAACGCTGCAGACTCGTACTTGTCGACACCTCTTCAACCCGCCCCCTCTAACCTCGGTCTCCATATCAGCGCACCCACGGATGCCTACGCCCATCTCCTCACGCCGTACCCGGAAGTTTTCCGTCCAGAACTTCGCTAAACGCCCACGGTTCCTGCCAAACACGGTATTTACCACCATATCAAGACGACGGGACCCCCAGTCTTCGCAAAATTCAGACTTCTGGCACCGGAACGATTGGCAGCCGCCAAACAGACGTTCGCCGAAATTGAGGAAATGGGCCTTGGCCAAAAGGCCTCCAGCCCATGGTCATCGCCCTTACACATCGTTCTGAAGAAAGACGGCTCCCTCCGTCCGTGTGGGGATTACAGGCGCCTGAACATGCAAACTAAACCGGATCACTACCACCTCCCAAACATTGCTGACGTAACCTCCTACCTGCACAAAGCAAAGGTTTAATCTACGTTCGACCTGCTGAAGGGGTATTATAAGGTTCCTATGAACCCAGAAGACATCCCCAAGACCGTCATCACCACTCCGTTTGGTACATACACCTTCAATTACTCCTGTTTTGGCCTTCGTAATGCTGGGGCAACGTTTCAACGTTTCATGGATGGCATCTTAGGGGACCTCCCTTTCTGTGTATGTTATGTGGATGACATACTTGTGTTCTCCTCCTCAAAAGAGGAACACCTCTGTCACCTGCCCATCGTGCTCGACCGCCTGCAACAAAATGGCCTTGTAGTCCGGTACGACAAGTGTACCTTTGGTGCCAACGAAGTGTCGTTCTTAGGGCACCGTATCACTCCTGAAGGAGTCCATCCCCTCCCTAAGAAGGTAGCAGCCGTTCAGAACTTCCCCGTGCCCTCAACCGTCAAAGCTCTCCATGAATTCTTGGGCATGATCAACTATTATCACCGTTTTCTTCCAGCCATTACCGCCACTCTTGCTCCCCTTTACGCTTCCCTCAGGGGCAAGCCAAAGGACCTGAAGTGGGGTCCCCTTCAAGAAGCAGCCTTCTGCAATGCAAAAAAGGCCCTATCAACTGCTGCGGCTCTCACTTTTCCTATCCCACAGGCCCATCTTCTTCTCTCCTCCGATGCCAGTGACGTCGCTATTGGTGCAGTACTCGAGAAGGTGGTCAAAGGCTCGCCCCACCCATTGGCCTTCTACAGCAGAAAACTGTCCAAGGCAGAATCGGGTTATTGTACCTTCGATCGAGAATTGCTGGCAGTGCACTTGGGTGTCCGTCACTTTCGCCATTTCTTAGAAGGTACGCCTTTCGTCATTCGCACAGACCACATGCCTCTGGTGCACGCCTTCACTCGACAGTCTAAAGCCTGGTCCGCCCGTCAATGCCGACATCTCTCCGCCGTGTCTGAATACAATTGCACCCTTCAGTACGTCCCTGGGAAAATGAATCCCGTTGCCGATGTCCTGTCAAGAAACACGTGGGCTGCCGTTCAACTAGGATTGGATTACAACGCCCTGGCTGAAGCCCAACGACAGGATCCAGAGTATCAAGCTTGTAGGGTATCCTGCACGTCCCTCCATTGGGAAGACTTTCCCCTCGAAGACTCCAACACCAC
>NC_090740.1:83656447-83673947 GCF_036898095.1 Palaemon carinicauda
CTATGAAAAACAATTAACCTAGGGTAGGACCTGCAAAATCTATGTGCACTCTTTGCCATGGATACCTGTGTAATTTCCCCGTGTGCATTCTAGGAAATTGAGGCCTGCTCCGTTGCGTAGCACAATTCATAAAATTTCTTACAAATAATTCAATGTCTCTATCTACACCCGGCCACCACACACGAGTTTTTGCAATAGACTTTGACCTGATAATACCATGGTGATCAGCATGTATTTTAGACAAAGCCTTATTCCTCAGTGAACTAGGAATAATTTTTCTTGACCCTTTCATTATACAAACTTGTGCTATGCTCAATTCACTCCATATATCTTTTTAGACTTTACAATTTGCTTCCTGTCCAGATAAGTCTCTATCGTTCATTAAACTCTCTAAATCCTTACTAAGTATTGGGTCTTTCTTGGTTTTATGTTCAATATCCTTGGCTGTAATGGGTACATCATATACTGAAACTAGTGATATACTATTATCATACTCTTCTGGTGCTCTGTCTACTGGATATCTACATAAAGCATCTGCATTACCTATCTTTGACGTAGGACGATATTCTAAATCATAATGATATGTGGCTAACGTAATAACCCAACGTTTTAGTCTTGCAGCTACCAACGTGGGTAAACTTGGTTTTGTACCCAATATTGTTAATAGAGGTTTGTGATGTATAACAAATGTGAACCTTTTCCTTCCGTAAAAATGAATATAAAATTTCTTAGCTCCATACACTAGTGCTAAATCTTCTTCCCCTATCTGAGAGTAATTCCTTTCTGCCTTGTTCAAAACACTAGAAGCGAAAGCAATTTGCTTTTCTGTTCCATTTGGGATTACATGAGATAATACTGCACCTATACCTTTGTTCGATGCATCACAAACTAATTTAACCGGTAAATCCATTTGATAATGTACTAGAAAAGTAGGTGAAGTTATTTCCGGCTTTATTCTTGCAAAAGATTCCTGACAAACTTTTTTCTAATTCCACTCTACACCCTTATTCGGCAAATTATACAATGTATGTGCTATTGTATATAAATTTCGAATGAAATTTTCATGTGGTACCTTAGTTGATATCACTGCATTAGTTTTCTCCTTAGTCTTGTGAATACCTTTGCCAGTGATTACAAAACCTAAGAATTCCACTAAATCAACTTCTAAAATACATTTGCTCCTATGTACTCTGATATTATATTCCTTCAACTTCTTCAGAACTGCCTGTAATCTCTCTCTATATTCTCTTTCATCTTTACCAAACTCTAAAATATCATCTATGAAAATAAATACTCCTTGCATTCCTGAAAAAAAAAAATCTTGTCCATAGTTTGTTGCCATATAGCTGGACTACTTGCTACTCTATAAGGTAATCTGTTTGGTCTATACAAACTTAAGGATATATTTCCTGTACATAGTTCTTGTGAATTTTCATCCAGGGGAAGCTGTTGAAATTCTTGTGTAAGATCTAACTTAGAAAATACATTACATCCTGACATAGTTGCAAACATGTCTTTAGGATTTGGTGATGGATGTTGAGCTACCTGAAGCTGTGGATTCAACGTTACCTTGTAATCTCAACATAACTTAACCTGACCGCTTTCCTCCACAATTGGAACTAATGGTGTAGCCCAATCTAAGTATGTAACCTTTTCCCAAGAACCTTCACTTTCTAACATTTTGATTTCTGTTTAAACTGCACTTTTCAATGCATATCATACTGGTCTTGGAGCAAAAACTCCAAGAGTACTATCTGATTTCAAAACTAAAATTGCCCTTGCATTCTTTACTGTACCCACTTTATCTTCAAATACGCCTTGAAACTCTGATAGAACATTATCCACAGACACTTCATTGTTTTGTTCATCTTGTGCACCTGTAACCTTCAAAATACTAGGCAAATCTAATTTTTAGGGCTCAGGCTATGTCGTCCTGATGGAAGGGTTCCTTTAGGTAGCCTTTTGGGGATATGTGGTACAGTGATACTCCCAGGGAATTAAACCAAGGTCTCCAAGATTCTAACTCAGAGCGCAAGTGTCCAATAAAGGATATCGCATATCAGGGGACGTATTTTAGATACGACACATGGCAATCTTCATCCCAAATAGATTTACTTCTTTGATGTAAGGGGGAAGAGTGGCAAGAGAAGGGGGTGATGTTCTAGGTACCCGGTGGACCTCCTTCCCTAATACTACCTCCATGCCATTCCTTTTCTAGTAGCCTGCTAAGCGTGTTGTGTTCCCCGTTAGCCCGGTGTTTTGTTACTAGTTTTTGGGATATCATCATGCGATCTCCAGTATCTTCATTTTCTGGAAAGTTGAGTATTAATTTTTTCCGGTGTATAATTTTAGTCACCCCTTTTCATAGTTAAATTTCAATAATTTAAGTGTGTTTGGGTAAACGTTACTGAGACCGGAGGCAGCCATTTTACAATTGCAGTCACCCGTTACATTGGCATTGTATTTAGTCAGTAGGGCAACACTTCCTTGTATTAAGCTATAATTTTAGTTAGTTAGGTAAATTATACAAGCTGTGATATTGCACACATGAAAATTATTCCTCTTCCTATTTTGTGGCTTTACTTATCGTATGTGGTGGGAACCCCGGTGGTACCAATAACCTGGGCCGGGGCTCTTACCAGAGCTAGGCTGCTCTTGCTCATATATACGTTAGTATAGTAATTCCCCATGTTTAGCCTTACCCTACCATTCCTTCTTAAATTGTACGAGAGTTTACATTCTCTAGAATCTATAGATATGTTACGATATTCGTTCTATCTTTGAAAGAAGATGCTAAACCCTTCCTCCCTCCCCAAGTGTCGCTGCCGTTATAGGCGGCAGCCACTGTCTCTCTTCATCACCGTCGATTAGAACAAAGTTCTTACTGCTTCAAACTTTCATTGAGATAGTGACTAATTCAGGCTGCCCTTGTCTTGCCGTTGACGATGTCGTCAGCACATATAGCTATGCTTTCTCAGTTCATTGTTTTAGGAAGGCGGCATACCTGCCGCCACCTCTGATATCAATGAACTATAAGGCTCTCAACCCTTCCCCCTGTGTCCTTTAGTTACGTCATGCCAATACAAGATTCTTTCACAGGTATCCTGAAATTCCTACCGGCTTGCTAGGGTGACTGCGTTACCAGCTGTTACCCTGCCGGTAACAGTTAGTTCAGCCGTCTCTGCCACCTTCCCCCTTACTCCCTTCCTTCACAGGAAGTGAATAATATTGGGGGGAAGATTGAGACAGCTCCTGACAGCTGCCGGTGGGAAACCTAACATACTTTGGAAAGTCTTTAGCTCTCCCTTGAGCTGCCATCCACATTCATTGCCACTGACTCCATTGCCGGCAACAGGCCTTTTGTGGATTGGTGGAAGACAGAATCTGATAGAATTCTTCCCCTTCCATTGAACTTACATTCTGGCATAGAGTAAGTAGGCAGTCTTATAGTTCTCCTACACTTCCAACTGTTATATTTATTCATAATAATAGAAAACTCTTCTCTCTATAATTTTTTTCTCTCTCTGTCAGTTAGTACCGCCAGTTACTAATCTAACACCGGCAGTGTCACCTGTCAAACTACTGTATACAACTATACAGTAGTACACATGTTTTCTAACATACTCTGTTTCCTGTTGCAAACAATTGTTGGGAACAGGATATTCTGTTGAGGTTGAATACTTCCTCAAAACCCAAATGGTTTTCCTCGATCATCAGGGACTTAAAATACCCGATCGGGATTAAGATATACCATAGGGGGATATTGTTAGTATAAGACATTTACTAACTCTAACTCTAGTTTCTAGAGTTTTTTTAGCTTGTATTCCCCATAGCAGGGAAACTGAATATTAATACTGACAGAGGTCCCAGCAATGGCCTCGGAGAGGAAATACAGATATGTATCTTTTCTACTTCCTTTCAAGCTTACTATCCTAAGCTACCAGAAACAATAGTGCCTTTATATCACTGATATAAAAAACATGAATACTCATTTAGGCCTTTTCTTTTTCAGGAGGAGCCGATGAAGAAGTGCGCAGTGTTGTTCTTCAACCACAAAGGGAGAGACTTTTGGGGTCGCACTAGGTGCAGGACTCATGACCCCTGCCTCATCGTGTCAGGAATCCTAAGGTATTGGGACCCGAAGGGTTGCACAACCTGCTCAACTTTGCTGGCCAACGGTTTCGAAGAAACCTCCCCTAGTCACCATAGAGGCTAGGGTACAGCGAGGGATACCCTTCGCAAATGGGTAAAAGGGTTCCAGAAGAACTCTGCAGTACCATACTTACCCAAGAACTCCCTAAGGTGGCTATTGTTCCCCAATGATCTGCCGAGTGCGTTGGGGCCTATTGTTCCCCAAGGCTCTGCCGAGTGCAGTGGTGCCTCAAGAACCAGTCCGGACCCCCTTCATACAATTGAAGATCGACTCGGAAATCAATAATGCGATAGAAGGCATGGACATCCAATAGGAGAGAATGTCAGAAGTGTCCACCAACACTGAACACTGCAAGGTGGCCTGGAAGAAAATGTGGACCCTCCATAAGCGGAGGAAGAAGGATCCTAATCAACGGCAACAGAAGACCCTCAGTTCGCCGTGATGGCACACCAACCTATGCTGTCAACATCAGCCCCAACCTCTTAACCAGTTGCCCAGATCAACAAAAATTAAGGGAATTTAACATCTATTCAACGGATGATGGAATTGTTCCAAAGGGAGCAAGAGACAATGCAGGAATCGCTAAAGCAGCAGCAGAAACTGTTGCAGGAGAGGATGGACTGTCCCGGATCCACCAAGGGCAATGCTAAGAAGCCTTTCAGAGTGTCGGATCTCTATTACTGCTCCGAAACCAATCCCTGGAGGTATGAGGAGCATATGCCTAAGTTGAATGGGAAACTGTTTGTCTCTGAGAAGTTTGGGACTAGGCTGTTTAAAGACCATAAATTCTGGCCTAACTTTTTGGCCTACCCAGAATGCTACGTGAGACTGGAGGATGAAAACGCAGCCCGAAAGGAAACGGTACCCAAAGAGGTCATCGTTTTTTAACCTGACAAAGCGCAAGCCATCCTCCTGAAAGCCTTGAAGAGAGCTGGGTACACCAACTCCAAAGTATCAGCACTGAGCAAGAAACACCCCACCTTTCTTGCCCCTTCCTCCATCTCTTTCCCTTTACGGAGAAAGCACTAGACTTTGCCGTTAAGGCACTTGATGAGGGAAAACCCTGCCAAACACTAAAGGAATGCAATCCATTTTCTCTAGCACTGCCTACCTGCGTGGAGAAGTGGAAGAATGTCCACCTAACCTTCTCCGTCTCTATGTTGGATCCAGAGATAGCAGGCCAACAGTTCAATGAGAACCTTCTGAAGTTGCCAGACCATCTTCTGAGGAAGGAACAGGAGTCGAAGGAGAGACTTGCGGCTTCCCTATCTCATAAGAACTGTCTGGAAATGAGTGAAGGTCAACATAAGGCCTCAGAAATGTTCATCTTCCTGTCTAAGTCTCACATGGGTACCCTTGTTAAAGACTTATATGCTTTCCTCAGAGGGAGGAGAGCCTGTAGAGAGTTTATTTTGGCCTCAGCAACCATCAGACACAACCCAAGGAAGCTGATTACCTCAAGCATCTGGGGTAAAGTCCTTTTCCCTCAGGAACTGGTTCAAGAGATCATTACCAGAACAGCCACAGAAAACAGGAACCTTCTCCAAAAGTGGGGCATGACCTCGAAGAGAAAATCTTCAACGGACGGAGGTCACCAGCCCAAGAATAAAAAGGCAAGGAAGCCACGTAGACCTGCACAACTCTTTGGCGTGACTATGACCACGATGCCTCGGAACACCTTCCAGATGGTCCCTCAACAACTGACAGCTTTGTCACCAGTCTTCAACCCTACTTTTGAGTGGCAGTCGACTTCCTTTCACCCCAGTCAGAAAGGAAAAGTCCCAAAGAGAAGTTCTCCAGAAGTTAATTTCTATAGGTGCCGAGAAGGACGTGGTCACGGAAACAAATCCGCAGGACACCCAAGCAATGAGGGGTTCCAGGTAGGGGGCAAACTCCATCACTTTCCGGATTGCTGGACCTTCAATCCCTGGAACTTCGATCCCTGGTTGCACAGCCTAATCATGAATGGATTTGGGTGCAAATGGAGTAGAACTCCGCGCCGTTTTCCAGAATGCTTCCAACACTCCACCCCCTTGTTGGAAGAATATACCTCAGAACTCTTGAACAAGAAGGTAATGAGGAAAGTGAGGTCCATCAAGTTCCAGGGAAGGCTGTGCTGTGTTCCCAAGAAAGACTCAGACAAACTCAGAGTTATTCCAGATTTGTCTCCACTCAACAAGTTCATCGAGAACAACAATGACCCTTTTGCCAAATAGGGCGTACACGGTCTTGATAGACCTAGCAGATGCTTACTGGCATCTTCCAATGAGTCGCCCGTTTCTCCTCCTACCTATGATCCAAACTATAGAAGCTTGTCTTCAGAGCAATGCCCTTCGGACTGAACACAGCACCAACGATATTCACGAACCTAGCAGACACAATCGTCCAACAGCTACGCACCAAAGGAGTTCAAGTTGTAGCATATCTAGATGATTGGTTGATATGCGCCTCATCTAAGACTACTTGTCTGCAAGCAGCCAACAAGGTAATACAGTTTTTGGAACACCTGGGCTTCAAGATCAATCATAAAAAGCCTCGTCTCTCTCCTGCTCAACAGTTCAAGTGGATAGGAATCCAATGGAACTTAAAGTCACACCACCTCTCCATTTCATCCAAGAAGGGTAGAGAAAAAGTGGTATTTATCAGGAAACTAATCCGTCACAAGAGGATTTACAGAAGCCAACAGGAAAGAGTATTGGGCTCTGTCCAGTTTGCAGCAGTGACAAACCCGGTGCTAAAAGCATGTCTGAAAGATGCGTCTGGAGTGTGGAGGAAATTCGCGTCAAATGCTCCAAGAGATCAACTAAGGTTGACCTGACCTTGTTGCGCACACAGTTAAGGCCGTGGTCAACAGCCAAGAGCCTAGCACTGACAATTCCCCTGCAACCACCGCAACCATCACTGGTGATAAACACAGATGCCTCCTTGGATGGATGTGGAGGCCCTCACAACAAGACAGTGCAAGGGAATTGGTTGCACCAGTTCAAAACCTTTCATATCAACATTTTGGAAGCTATGGCAGTTTTCCTGACGAAGAAATTATCCCTTCGCAGCTCAATCCACATCAGATTGGTCCTGGACAACGAGGTAATAGTAAAGTGTTTATATCGACAAGGCTCAAGATCACCCCCACATCCAGCATTTGATGTTAGCCATCTTCTACCTGGCAAGGAGGAAGGGATGGCACCTATCAGCAGTTCACCTACAAGGGCTCCGCAATATGACAGCGGACACTCTATCCTGGCGAAAGCCCATAGAGACAGAATGGTCCCTAGATGCAGACTCATTCTCCTTCATCTCAGAAAAAGTCCCGGCACTGCAGGTCAACCTCTTCACAACGAGCGACAATGAGAAACTACCTTGTTACATAGCCCCTTACATGGATCCTCAAGCAGAGGCGATGGACGCCATGTCCCTCGACTGGAACAGGTGGAATCGCATTTACCTGTTTCCACCAACCAATCTCCGGCTAAGAGCCCTCGACAAGCTAAGATCCTTTAGAGTGACAGCAGCTGTAGTGGCTCCCAAGTGGCCCAAAATCAATTGGTTCCCTCTAGTCCTAGAGCTGAAACGGAAGTTGTCTCCTTTGCTGAATCCAGTACTATCTCAACTGGTCCAGAAGTCGACTGTCTTCACTTCATCCGAGAGAACCAGCAACCTACATCTCATGATTTTCTCGCCCTAGCTACGAATGTAAAGTTTGGAAACTCGAAGGATAAAATTGACCTCATCGAGGAGTATAAGTCAAGTTCGACTAGGAGATAGTAGGAATCGTAATGGGAGATATGGGTGTCCTTTGTAAAAGCAAGGAAACCGACAGAGATATCGATAGATTTCTGTCTTGTATTCTTCATACACCTACACGAACATTGCCTGGCCTCTACTACAATTACCTCTTGTAAATCGGCCCTGGCTAGACCACTTCTGTATGCTTTTGAGGTGGACCTCTCTAGCCAAAACCTTAATAAGATCCCAAAAGCATGCGCTAGACTCAAGCCAGCAACCCCACCAAAGCTCATCACGTGATCGTTGGACTAGGTCTTGCACTATGCTTCGAACCTAGACAATGAGGATTTTATTCTAAAGGATTTAACACGGAAAGTAATTTTTCTGTTTCAATAGCCTCAGGGGCTAGAGTTAGTGAAATAGTGGCCTTATCCCAAAACGAAGGCCATATTCAGTTCCTAGCCTCAGGAGAACTGAACCATTTTCCTGATCATGCTTCTCTTGCCAAGAACGAGCAACCCTCTAAGAGGTGGAGATCTTGGAGAATCTGCCCACTGAAGGAAGAAGCTTCTCTGTGCCCAGTAGAGTTTCTTAACGTATATCTCCGAAGAACTTTAAACTTCAAGGGAGGACAGCTCTTAAGAAGCGAAACCTCGTGATCAAACATTTCTTTAAGACAACTTTATTTGCAGAGCGGATCCTGACAGGACACCCGCAGGTTGAGATCCGAGGAAAGTTGCTTCTTCTGTGAACTTCTTTAAACATATGGACTTTGAAAGACTCCGCTCATACACTGGGTGGAGATCATCCAGGCTCCTCTAGATACATTACACTAAGCAAGCACATGAAATAAAACACATTGTGGTGGCGACGGGTAGTGACATTAAATCCGTCGTCTATTGCTGCGATGAACAGAGAACTATTTTGGGACTTTACAGTGCATCGGGTGCATCGGTACATCTACCCTCTAGTGCAGATCACAGCGATGATTAACCCTTTTACCCCAACGCTATTTGGAACTTTCCAACCCTTAACCCCCAGGCTTTTTTTTTTTCAAGCACATTTTGCAATATATATTTTTATTAGATTGCTCTAACAGCCTTAATTTTTGTCATAGAGAGGTTTGGTTGGTCTTATTATTTTGTAAAATGCCTGAAGTTTCTCATAAAGTTGTCAAAAATATGCAAAAAAAGGTAAAAAAAAACAGTTTTTTGCAAGGACGTACCGGTACGTCCATGGGGGTAAAGGGATGAGTTTTGTGAAACGTACCAGTACGTCCATTGGGGGTAAAAGGGTTAACATACTGTTCTATGTAGGAGCATATCTGAACAATACACCAATGCCGAGTGAACGTTTTTGTCACAGTGTTTATGCATTTCCAAACATCTGAAAATGTCAGACAGATTTGGTTTCACATCTCCATTGAGTGGCGTTATTCCGATAATGTATTTATATATTTTTTCTACACTAGAAAATATGGACTTTTATGTGTTGTAATGTGGGATCAGATTCATACTTTATTGTAACTAAATTTGATGAATTACTTGCAAAATAAGATACTTAAAACATATTTGCGTTTTATTACTGCTCCCTGAGTTATAGACTAATAAAATATACTAGTTTTTTAATCCCTGTATAGGGCTTATATCTTGAAATCACAATAATAATTTCTGAAAGAACGAATCTTAAATTCCCATAGTAAGTAAAAAAGGTAAGCTCCAAAGTTTTCCCCTTTGTTCCAACGGAAATACGAACCTTGAATACTTATTGTTGAAATCGACATTTTCCCTGCTGGGGACACTAAACCAGTTCCTGGTTTAGTGGAAAGACATATCTCTGGAAATTTCTATATAGGTCTAGTACGTGTCCGGAAAATTCACCGCCAGCAATTCACCACCACCAAATCACCGTTAAAGAAAATTCACCGCCAGCAAATCACCGCCAGCAAATCACCGCCAGCATACCATTCATCGTTAATGAATTTACCAAATAATGAATCTGTAATTTTTTTTTTATTTAACACATTTTAAAGGACATTTAAAAATCTTCATTTATTGCTACGGCATTCTATTCATGTGTTTATACATTCATAATTAAAATAACTGTTTAAAAGGAAAAGAAATAAGATAACATTTTTATAAAATATAAATTGGAACATAAAAATCTAGTAAGAAATATTATGAACTACTCCACGCAAGTAATCAATAACATTTAAGTTTGGATCATAGTTTCCAACAAGTCTTCGAAGTCATTGGGCGCAATCTCGATATCTTTTCTTTTTCTTAGGAGGTTCCTGACCAGCTACGTATTGCTCAAATCTAACTTGATTTAATGCCTGTTCTTTCTTAATACAGTCTATAAATTTCCAGATGTTTGGATGGCATGCTGTCATCTGTTGTTCAAAAGCTCTGTGCCACCCTTCTACAGAATTGTTTGTCTTCAGCAAATTATGTAATACAGCTTCATAAATGTTCCACACTTCGTGCGGAAATTGGGGTGGTCGGCGACGCTGTCCTCTGTCTGGACGTCCTATCTATGTATCTTCGAAATAATCCAAGACTTCTTGGACCTCAGGGGGAAAATATTGCTGTCACACAACTCTTCGAATGTAGATAAGACTCCCTCTGTTGGTACGAATGCTATTGCAGGGAGCATTCGCAGACTTAAAGCAAAGTCTGCGTAATTTTCATACCTCTCTTTTAACCCATGACATTGAATAGTACGCATTATACACTGGCAAAAATTAAAAAAAAACAGCCATTTTGCTTAATTTGGAGAAATGTATTTTTACATGCTTTTATCATAGCATTTTCAAAATATGTTGTTATTAACAATGGGGGTAGAGACGTGAGTGAGTTCTTTATCTTTCCCAAAAATATTTCATACGTTTCTTGAGATTTATCCGGCAATAAGGCATATACTAACAGCAATGAAATATTTTCCTTTAAACTATGTAGAGTGTATAACTGAAAGAATAATAACTGGACGGTTTTGAAGGTTTCATCCGCATACCAATGTTGTCTTTCAGCTAACAATTGTAGATTTCGCTGCGTGCTGAAGATCATTATGCGCTTTTCATTTTTACCATAGTAAAAATATAAGAACTCCTTCCCATTTGGCAACGTAGTAAAACCCTCAGGAAAAGTGATATGTTTACGATGAGATGGAAGAGCTGGTCCAGAAATACTTTTATATCTTATATTTCGCATTGTTCTTTTCAACATATCTGTACTTGTAAGCTTTCCTGCTGCTGCTTGACTGCATCGATCAAAAGCAATTGATAATATTGAATGAGGTGAGTCTGTTGAATTCTTCGCTTTGATACGAACTTCTTCACAAATATTTGCCGCCTCGACATTGGCGGTATCTGCAAGATGATTATGCTCATTCAAAGTGTTAACAATTTTGTCACCCACTGTGGTTACTCGTGCACGGCACTTCGTCTTCTGGTGCTGCTCACATTTCCAAAGTATTTTATCCTCAATTTGTCTTTCTTTGACGTACATATAGTTATTAATGCACAATTTCTTCTTTCCTTTCTCACTGTGAATGAAACCAGGGGCCTTTTTTAAAGAAGTGTGTTAGATATATATGCTGAAAGAGCAAGACACTACTAAACCGCAATGAAAGTGTTACTTCAAAGGCTTGAGAAAATTTTAATTTATAAAGAATAAAACTCAATAATAAGTGAACTGTTTATTTTTGTTTTCAAACGATCTATTCATACCGTTTAGGATAATTTTGAAACGATTGTTAGGCGATAAAATACTCTAAAAAAAGAAAATGAGTGAATTTTTTGGCGATGAATTGTTAGGCGGTGATTTGCTTGCGGTGAATTTTCCTTAACGGTGAATTGCTGGCGGTGATTTGCAGGCGGTGAATTGCGGGCGGTGAATTTTCCTAAACTTGGTCTAGTAGACCAGATAAGGAAATTTATTCAAGGTGGAAGACATACACAAAACAACAGCTAATAGTAATTTCAAACCAATTCTCTAGTATGCTTCCATCAGGACGAAATAGCCTGATCCCAAAAAACGGATTTTGAGCAAAGTGAAAAATCTATTTTTGGGTGAAAGTGCCTTGTCGTTCTGATGGACCCACCCTTTTGCTGACCCCTCCCAAAATTACTTTATCTGCAGTCATTTCTGCTTAACGACAAGAAAAGAACGCTGGAGACCTTTGGTTTGATTCTCTGGGAGTATCAATATAGCAAATATCCCTTAGAAGGCTACCTGAAGGAACTTTTCCATCAGAATGACATGTCACTCTCACCCAAAAAAACAGATTTTTCACTTTGCTCAAAATCAATTTTACATAATGTAACCAGTCCAAAACTAGTAAAGTCTGTCCTTTACCTTTCACTACCATTAATGGCATTCTGTCTAACTTCTGATAATTATGATGTACTTTGACGTTAAAAGCACTTTTTACCTGAATATCAATGCCATTATAATCTCTCAAAACTCTAATTGTGCTTTTTAATAACAAATTAGGAATGGATTTAGCTGTTTTCTCAAAATAATTGATGCTTCAGCTGCGGTGTCAACTTGCATTACAATTGGTTTTCCATTTATGATCACTTCTACCAATATCCCTTTGTTAACGGAATTATTGTGAAACGCAAAATCAGTTTCTGACCTAAACTGATCATCATGAACATTTCCACATTATTTCCTTGACATATATTATCAAATGATACATTGATTTTCTTTGCGTAATGTTTAGGGAATCTACAAACATTTGAGAAATAACCCGTCTTTCTACAATTATGGTATGTTTGTGCTGCAGTATGGCATTTCCTTGCTTCATATGCTAGATGGTCAGTTTTACCACACCTGTAGCACTTGAGTTTTTCCTGTTGCTTGTGCGTGTAGGTCTGATTCTGATATTTGTGAGCATTAGAGTTCGGCAATATCCTATGACTAAGCTTTGATATAGTCTTTTTCTGATCCTCATTGTCCTTCAACTTTCAGCCTATCTTACTAATTTTAGAACTTTCCATTCTATTACTTGTAGAATTACCTATTTTATTAATTTGCCTATTTGATGTTTCTAGAGCGCTGCCTATAATCAATACCGTCTCTAGTTTTAAATCTTTACCTTGCAATAATTTCTTTCTTAGTTCTTGTGATGTGCAATGGGCAATAACTTGATATATGATAACATTTTCTAACTCTAGAAATTCACATGAAAAAGCTGAATTCTTACAAGTGAATGTAAACTTTCATGGTCTTTTTGATATGCCTGTAATGTAAATTGATACCTTTCAAAAAATTTATTGACCCAAGGGGCAAAGTATATGGTAAAAGCCTTAACCGCAGCTTCACTAGTGTCATCGGTAGGTTGTAGTGTCTTAAACACTTCCCGAACATCTCTACCGGCTGTGTGAAGTAATAACACCTTCTTTTGGCCATCTTTAAGGGTACCTAAAGCTTCAATTTAAAGCTTAAATTCTTCCCACCACTGTTGCTATCGTATTGGAACAGAATTGGGTGCAGCAAAAATACTAAACTTTTCTGGATGGTCAATGGCCTAACGAAGGGTTTCAATCGTTCTAAGAGTTTTTGAGAGACTTTGGAGTAGCTAAATAAGGGTGGTCTGAAAGAGAAAAAGCTATTCAAGTAATTATATTGCTGAAAGATGCTTCAGAAATGGGTAATGTGATGGCTACAAGACAGTTTAGGAAGATATACTGAAATAAAACAAAATTTAATTGTGGAATATGCCTCACCTGATGCGAGAAAGGGGGACATAAAAAAAATTACAAACCTAAAATTCGGGAAGGTGAATGTGATCTTAGTTTTGCTACTCGCATTTCTCGGGATTATGATTCGTTTGCTACCTGGATTGCCAATCTCCAAGAAAGTGATGAAAAAGCAATTGCCCGTAAACATATTCGATGACAATCGCTCCTTAACAGATGTAGTGAGCGTGATACATAAAATTTTAGACAGTGTGCCAGAAGATAAAATGACTGAGAATAACTGGCCTGATTCTGAGAAGTTATGAGGCATGAGAGGCAATCAACAACCCCCAATGCCGGAGACAGGAGAACGCAGTAAGCAGGTGAGAAGAGTCTTCACATGCAGGCAGTGTGGAGCAGGGGGGAACAACGAGTGCAGTTCCACACCCAAGGATCCCCAAGCTGTTACACTTGTCAGGCCTACGGTCATCTATCTCAAGAGTGCCCAGCAAAATATGGCAAGGGCGGGCGGGCTGTGGCACACACACACCTCACCCTGCCCAACATCCGAGGGAAAGGAAACAGAGGAAGGGGGAGGCGAGGGAGATCAATGCCATCCCCCCCCCCCCCGCCCACTCCCGTTTGACATCAGAAGCAGCAGCTGAGGCAGCTGTGAGAGTGACGAAGCCAAACTTGGTAGAGTAGGCACTGGGACCTCCATCGGTTCCCCTGACCTTACCCACGCAGCACTAGGGAGAGGACTAGAGAGCTGCGTCGCTGCAGCTGAGGTTGCTGGCCCATGCCCCATATATCCTAACGGTCGACTAAGAATGTTACCAGTTAGGATTGAACTAATAGATGAATATATTCAAGCGCTGACCGACACTGGAACCGGCGTTTCACCGATTGATTAAAGATTCTCCTCAAACCTACTACAGTCAGAGGCTTCCATCATCCTCGACACGCCAAGAGGAAATAGACTACGCGTAAACCATACAACGATCATCAACTTTAAGGTAGAATCTGCTAAGTTTATACATGATATTTTTATATTACCCACTTTGGGAATTCCAGGAATCAAGGCCACAATAGGAATTGATTTCGTAAACAGTAATCAAATATGCATTTTTTGAGGGGGGGAAAGATACAATAACAGTAAAAGCAGGAGAGCACATTTTGCCAATAGAAAGTCATGGGAGAGTAAATGATTGTGCGGGCACGGAGACACATTTAAATGAGGTAATAGCTGTACCTGAGAGAGGAGAAATGTTGTCTCCCCATACACTTACAAGCATATCAGTGACCCCGTGTCAGCCTCATCCGGAAGGAACCAAGATCGTTGTTAAACCTCATGACAATTGGGCCCTCACAGTCTTAGAGGGCTTATCAAAAATAAAAGAGGACCAAGCTGATAGAGCGATGGTTAATTTGTCAAATAAAACAGTTGTGTTAGGAAGTGATTCTGCTTGTGAATTAGTTATGTGAAATTGTTAATAATGGGATCTTGGAGCCAAAACTCTAGCCCACACAGACGAACGTACTCAGAACTTGATTATGCAAGTGCAAAAACTATGTCCGTCAGATCAAACTGTAGTTAGTGACATTGTTAATTATCATTCCGATGTAATTGCAATTGGAGACAAGCCACCCGAGAGGATTGATTGATTTCCCTTGAATTTTTACATTAAAACTCGGCAGTCAGAGCTGGTCAGGTCAAGGCCTTATAAAGTAAACATTAATTTTAAGGGAGAGATAGAAAGGGATATTAGTAAATTAAGAGAACAAGGGATAATCGAGGAGAGCCAACCCCTCTCGGTTTCTCCAATTGTAGCTGTTAGGAAAAAGGATGGCTCGGTAAGATTGTATGTTGATTATAGGAAGTTGAATGCAGTCACTAACGATAATGCATTACCATTGCCCTCCATTGAAGAACTAAATGCGAAGTTAGTAGTAGTAAATATTTTAACACTATTGATTTGAAGTTCTAATACAATCAAATACCCATTCATGAAGACAGTAAGTGTAAAACGGTATTTGTAGCTAACGATATTCCTTTTGATTTTAGAAATGTTCCAACTCATTTCTCTAGAATAATAATGTCGATCTTGTCTCTCTTAACTGGCCATAATGTTTTTTGTTTTTCTAGACTATACCATAATTACAGGGAAAACCACCGAAAAATAAAATAATGATATTCATAAAGTTTAGAGACTTTGCGATGTAATTGTATAAAAAAGTAATTTTTTCAATGGGCAAATCTTTCTGTAAACAGTTTCCATGTTTTAGGTCACATAATAACCCCAGAAGGTATCCAACACTACTCCAGTAAGGAAGTGTCTATTAGAGTTTTCCCTAAGCCCCGTACCCCTAAGGAAGGGCTTGCTGGTTATTACCGTAAATTCATGAGAGGTTTTGGAGAGATAGCGAGACCCTTTGATGCTTTAAAAAAACAAAAAGTAGTAAATTTTAAAGTATGAGAAGAAAGTGCCTTTAACCATTTGAAAGCTGCCTTAACTAACAATGACTTACTCATATATCCTAGATTTGATTGTCCGGTTTTAGTGACAACAGTTGCGAGTAGCATAGCTATTGGTGACGTAGTTTCTCAACGAGATGGTGAAGGTAGAGAGCGGCCCATTTGTTTTGCTTTCAGAACATTACAAGGGGCAAAAAACAATTATAGTACCTTCGATCGAGAGGCTTTGGCTATTCTTTGGGTTCTAGAGAGGAATTGGCTCTTTTTATTATATCAGTCAATTGAGTTGCCAAGTGATCATCGCCCCTTATGTGACTTGTTTCTTAAAGGAGATTTGATATGTAGACAAGAAAGATGGATTGAAAGATTTTAGGGTTTATTATAAAGGGTTTTCAGTTTTCACCACATAACAAGGTAGCTGATGCCCTCTCTAGGGGTACAGTAATAGGAGTAACAACTAGGACACGAAGGAGGAACGAAGAACGTGACCAAAACATGGAAGAACCCATCAAAATAGAGAAAGTGGAAAACGGGATGTAAATTCCAGCGAGGAACAATGAGAAAAGGGGATCGACGAGAGAGAGAGAGAGAGAGAGAGAGAGAGAGAGAGAGAGAGAGAGAGAGAGAGAGAGAGAGAGAGAGAGAGAGAGAGAGATGGTAACAGTGAAGGTGAACATACTGTATGTGGGTGGCTGGTGACATGACCAGGCCATTCCAGAATGAATGTCCTGATGATGCATGTGCGATTGACTTGGGAGGTGGGGATATAAAAGAAGTCTGAGATGGACAGAAAAAAAGAGGAATGGATGGAAAGAGTGCAAGAAGTAATTATTGGCGAATCTGAGAGTTATCCATCATTTCTAAACGTGCCTCCTGAGAATTCTTTTATAGAGAAAGATATCTTATACTGTGCATACAAGAAAAGGAGAGGGGAATTCTGTGCTTGGGTAGTTTTTCCTCCCTCTTTATTTAAACGAGCCATCCACATTGTACATGGCCTATGATTCCCATTAAGTTTTCTAGGGTTCATATGGATGTGGTAGGACCATTTCCTACTGGTTTGACATAACATAAGTGTATATGTCTATTTGCAGATGCATTTATTCAGTACACTCATGCTTACACAATGTTGGATAGATCAGGAAATTCATTAGCCCAGGCCCACTGCTCTTTCAATACTAGATTTGATTGCCCGAAAATTTTGACAAGTGATAATGGTATCGAGTTTATAAATAAGGTGGTGAAACTAGTCATGGACTTGAGGAAAAGTGAATCTTTTTTAGTGACCGCATATACGCCTTCAGCTAATGGCTTAGTGGAATCGCATGATAGCGAAGTAGTGCGAATTTTACATTACTTAGTGTCTGATAATCCCTTTCATTGGCACACCGTATTTCATACAGCTGAGCTAGCTCTGAGAATTGCATATAATGCTCCGCTCAGGGACATGCCTTTCTTTTTA
>NC_090740.1:83681447-83716447 GCF_036898095.1 Palaemon carinicauda
GGGTATGTATGTGTATATATGTATACATGTATATATGTGTGTGTATATGTATATATATGTGTATGTGTATGTATATGTATATGTATGTGTATGTGTAAGTATTTATGTATATGTATATGTATTTGTATCTGTATGTATGTATATGTGTATGTGTATATATATGTATATGTATGTGTATGTGTGTGTATGTATGTGTATATATATATATATATATATGTATATATATATATATATATATATATATATATATATATATATATATATATATATATATATATATGTATATGTATATATATATATATATATATATATATATATATATATATATATATATATATATATATATATATATATGTATGTATATGTATATGTATGTATATATATGTATATATATTTGTAATTTTGTGTATGTTTTACTTATGTGTTTATATAGATAAGGCTACCGCATTGACATATAAATAACTGTAATGAAAGTAAAATAAGAAGAAAACAAGAATATACCCGCCACTAGAAATGACCCTTTTTAGCAGGTGTCTAACGAGCTTTCGGACTCCTCCTACGCACACCTGAGTCAAGCCCAGGTAGAGGGTAAGGGAGTGTCATTGTTCTCTAAATCTCTATATGTATGTTCGTACTTTTGCTTTCCCTATAAAATGTAAGAAACCTCTCTCAATAAATCAGTCCTCTGAGGAAGTATCACGAAACTAGTCAGGACTCAAGTGTATATTCTGTATTTTCATTTTCCCTGTGGTTCTTCTGCATATATATATATATATATATATATATATATATATATATATATATATATATATATATATATATATATATATATATATATATATATATATATATATATATATATATATATGTATATATATATTATATATAAATTATATATATATACATATATATATATATTTTATATATATATATATATATATATATATATATATATATATATATATATATATATATATATATATATATATATATATATATATATATATATATATATATATATATGTATATATATATTATATATAAATTATATATATATACATATATATATATATATATATATATATATATATATATATATATATATATATATATATATATATATATATATCTATATATATATATATATATATATATATATATATATATATATATATATATATATATATATATATATATATATATATACATATATATATATATATATATATATATATATATATACATACGTATATATATATATATATATATATATATATATATATATATATATATATATATATATATATATATATATATATATATATATGTATATATATATATATATATATATATACATATATATATATATATATATATATATATATATATATATATATATATATATATATATATATATATATATATATATATATATATATATATATATATATATATATATATATATACATATATGATAATTTTTTTGCACATTTAACCCTGGATAGGTACGCTCCTCGGACACCCCTTTAAGGGTATACTCGGACGCGAACGACCCCGACGGCAAAAAAAATTCTTGAAAAATCAGTTTTTGCAGTAACTTCCTTTTTTCTTTTGCCAAAAAAAACTTCATTGAATGCTTAAAACAACTGTAAAGATAAATACTACTCATCTGCAGAAAATCTATTTATTATAAATATTTTAAAAAATTAAGTAGAAAAAAAAGACCTGACATAAAAATTCATAAAAAAAAGTTTATACATATATACACAAATCCTTTTAGGAATTGATTCTTGAATGTTTAGGACACATCTTGATGTATTTTGGATGAAGTCAGACCCATGGAGGTGAAGATCTGAAATGAGAAAAAAAGGGTAACTTTTTTTGGCCAAAAAAAATTGTCCAAATTTCATGAATTTTTTTGGGTACCCAAATGAAATAGGAAGTGGCTAATTTTTTTAGGGAATAAACATATGTTATCCTAAAATAGAAATATGTAAAAAAATCTTCATTATTTTGTAAATTACATTTATATCAGAGGCCATATCTAAAGGTAATTTTTTGAGTACTTAGAAATTTCGTAAAAAAATACATATATTTAATATATAATATGATATTTATGCAGGTAAAAATATACCAAAATATCACAAATTCTATAGGGAACAAGAATATATATAGATAGGGCAGCTTACGCTTCGGATATGTCAATAAAATGGCCACCAACCACACTGACTCAGACTCCCTAATCTGCCACTTGAAATGTAGGAAGGGTATGTCAATTTCAAGGTGTTATTTAGTAATCTAATTATTATTGGATATGCATAAAAATTGTATGGTTGGTTGCTGGATAATTGTCGATTATTTTACGACTATAAAATTAAAATTCTGACGCAAAAAAAATTTTTTTGAAGGGAAATAAAATCGAAAAAAAAAAATGTAAAAGAATATAATATTTTAGCTAAAAAAAATTGATGATATTCAATCAAAAAAAAAGTAAACAAAATTATCCGACAAAAAAACCTCTAGAGGAATCATTACTGTATGATAGTTCCTTAGTACGTAGTAATTTTGAAAGAATTGGGAAAAAACGAAAAAATGGCAATTACCGGAAAATCGAACACATACCTATATATACGCAATATCTGGCTAAAAAAAAGATAGGCATGGGTAGCCAGATCATCTAGAAACACTTTCCAACACTATAAAAATATAAGTTTTGCGACACTACTTGCCAATTCCTTACGGTAACATGACTAAGCAAAAAAATGCAAAACAAATAAAAAGGGGCACTCGCGGAAAAATGGCTAACATTCTAATATACGGCATTTCAGAAAAAAAAAAAAATTCAGCCACGTGCTAGGCAAACCATCAAGGCACATTTTCCGACAAATAAACATCTAAATGAATCATTACTCTGTGATAGTTCCTTAGTACGTAGTAATTTTGAAAAAATGGAAAAAAACGAAAAAAATGGCAATCACAGGAAAATCGAAAATATACCTATATATATGCCATATCTGGCTAAAAAAAAAAAGATAGGCATGGGTAGCCAGATCCTCTAGAAACACTTTCCAACACTATAAAATTATAAGTTTTGCGACACTACTTGCCAATTCCTTACGGTAACATGACTAAGCAAAAAAAAATGCAAAACAAATAAGAAGGGGCACTCGTGGAAAAATGGCCATTCTAATATACGGCATTTCAGAAAAAAAAAAATTTCAGCCACGTGCTAGGCAAACCATCAAGGCACATTTTCCGACAAATAAACATATAAATGCATCATTACTCTGTGATAGTTCCTTAGTACGTAGTAATTTTGAAAGAAATGGGGAAAAAACGAAAAAATGGCAATCACAGGAAAATCAAACACATACTTATATATACGCCATATCTGGCTAAAAAAAAAATAGGCATGGGTAGCCAGATCATCTAGAAACACTTTCCAACACTATAAAAATATAAGTTTTGTGACACTACTTGCCAATTCCTTACGGTAACATGACTAAGCCAAAAAAATGCAAAACAAATAAAAAGGGGCACTCGCGGAAAAATGCCCAACATTCTAATATACAGCATCTCAGATAAAAAAAAGACATGCACGTGTTAGCCCAACCATCAAGGCACACTTTCTAACACATAAACATGAAAAAAAAATCAATAATATACGGCAATTCCTTACTACGTAGTAAATTTTTACAAATATTGAAAAAAAAACAGAAATTGGCAACCGCAGTTAAATACCCAATATACCAATAACTACGTCGTATCTGACAAAAACAAAGTCACGCATGGGTAGCCAGATCATCTAGACACACTTTCCAACACTAAAAAAGCAAAAGTTTTACGACACTATTTCGCAATATCTTACGGAAAAATGACTTGGCAAAAAAATGAAAAAAAAATGAAAAAGGGGCACTCGCGGTAAAATGCCCGACATTCTAATATACGGAATCTCAGATAAAAAAAAAGACATGCACGTGTTAGCCCAACCATCAAGGCACACTTTCTAACACATAAACATGAAAAAAAAATGAATAATATACGGCAATTCCTTACTACGTAGTAATTTTTACAAATATTGAAAAAAAAACAGAAATTGGTAACCGCAGTTAAATACCCAATATACCAATAACTACGTCGTCTCTGACAAAAACAAAGTCATGCATGGGTAGCCAGATCATCTAGACACACTTTCCAACACAAAACAAGCAAAAGTTTTACGACACTATTTGGCAATATCTTACGGAAAAATGACTTGGCAAAAAAATGAAAAAAAATGAAAAAGGGGCACTCGCGGTAAAATGGTCCTCGTGGTGATGAACGACATTTTAACTAAAAAAAAAATCATGCACATGGTAGCCAAACAATCCACCAAGACTTTCCACAACTGATAACCTATACAAGTTGCACCATTCTACGACAATTTCATAATACGTAATAACTTTGATATTTATGCAAACTACCTTAGAAGGGTAAACTCGGTCGCGCTCGACCCCGACGCGTCTCAGAAATCGGGGAAGGAGTACAGCTACAGCAATGCACATCTGGACACTACTAGAGCGTGTAGGGGAGACACCTCCTGCAGGTCGATCACCCACAAATTCAGTCACGGGGGTGAGTCACGTGAGAAAAACCTCTTTTTTTTTTGACGCTCGGGGTCGCGAACGACCCACCGTACCTATCCAGGGTTAAACGTGTTTTTTTTTTCAAATTTCAATTGAACTCTGTTACAGTTACCTTTATTACAATACTGAAGTTGAAGTGATAACAAGGAGATTATCAAAATAATCTCAACTTAATATAAAACTTCCATTGAATACTTCTGTTTACATTTTATATTAAGACCATGAATCATTTATGTGAGATGCTAAAACAGATTTTTGATAATTCAGAAATTGCTAAGGATATCAAATTGCATAGAGCTAAAGTTATAAGAATTGTAACAAATGTATTAGGTAAAAATGAGACAAATATGCTCACCTATCAATTGAAAGAGAATAAGTTTTCACTTCTCATAGAGAGGGGTATAGATATTGCTCATACAAAGTTAATTGCATGTGTTGTCAGATTTTTTTTCTTGCTAAAAATGATGTTGTTACACAATTGCTGGAAGTTATTTCACATGATGCAATAGATTGGTCAGCAGAACCAATAGCAAATGTTGGTCTTAAATGCTTTGAAGAGAAGGGCATTCCTTTAAAGAATATGATTGCTGAGGTTGCAGATAATGCCAGTGTAATTATTTAATGCCAAAATTAAGGCAGGAGGCAGATAAAAGTTTCACATTGTTAACATGTATTTTTCACGGTATGCACATTCCAGCAAGCAAGACTGCTCACAAAATCTCTACTAATGTAGATGCTTTTATTAGGAATATTTCCAGTTATTTAGGACATAGTTCAAAGCGACAGGCACAGCTTGCTTAATTACAGGATTTTATGAATGCTGAAAAGCAACACATTCTTCGACCTTCTGATACACGTTGGCTTGCATTGCAACATTATGTTGCACGTATTGTTAATCAGTGGGAAGTACTAAAGTTGCTTTTTTTTCAGGCACATATTGAAGACAGAAATCTTTCAGCTGATCATATAGTTCACGAGTTTAATATTCCATTCACAAAGGCATATTTTAGCCCAGGACTTTTAGGGTTTTGAGTGGAAATAATTAGATAAAAGCTGAAACTTTGCAGAAGTATAGACAATTGTGACCTGAACAACATATGACAAGTTCCACTGTCTTCCATGCTTGCGTTAGCCGCCATATTGGAATTTCCTTGAAACTGAAATATCTCAAAAAATATTACTTTTATAAAAAACACAACTCAATAAAAGGTGTTTTGAATTGGTTTTTATAAAGGAATCATTGTGTTATTTTACAAAAATAAGTAAATTTATATAAAGGAAAATGAAAATATTGAAATTTCATTCATAATTTCATATTCACAACATTTTCCTTGGAAATGGTGGGCTGCATGTCAAAATGCTTCGACCCAAATGTTGTAGAACAAACATTTTTCTTTTAAAACGTATATACAAGTATATGTCTATTTTAAAAATTAAAGAAGTTACAAGACATAAACGAAGAGAAACGCTAGACCTTAACCGCACTTTGATGGGTTGGGAACGATTCACAGTGTGGGTGGTGTGAAATGTGTAACGCCTGCCAGTGCAGTATTAACTAGTACGGCAGTTTAGAGAATTATGGATGTAAGTAGTTCAAGTAATGTTGGGGGAACAATTCCAATAAAGATATATAGAAAACCTACAAACATGTCAGGTATGCAAAATATAAGAGCAAAGGCATCTATCTCATGCGATATTTATCAACCAGTAACTGTAAAACATGCTCGACAGTTAGATACCTTATGGGTATGTCGAAGCTACTTGAGTACAAATAAAATACCAGGCTGGAATGGCTATATGCAAGCAGCAATAAGAGATGGTCATTTTGAAACTAATATACTGGCACTCCCCTTCATCAACTTGAACCCAGGGAAGCTATCAACTATATACACAGCACTTTTACATGCTGTTGAGGGTACTAAGTCTCAAAATTAAACTCACTGTTTAGTAACTTTTGACCAGCCCCTCTATATGAAAACAGTTGAAATAGTTGGTGCAGTTGGCGAAGAAAGCCCATTGTCAAAAGTAGTTGTGCGTTCGGGTGGGTTCCATCTTCTCATGTCCTGCATGAGAACAATAGGCACCATCATGCGTGGAAGTGGATTGAAGAATTGTGGGTCACAATATATTCAGAAATTTATCTAAGACACATGCTTTTTGGACACACATATTACCGTGCCCTACGAGCTCAATTTCTTACACAGGCTGTTCTTACAAGAATTCTTCTAGATGATGTCCATATGAATGATGAAGAATGTAGTGTAATCCTGGAGACATTCGACTCCTTCTTGACCCATGAAGTTGATGTTGAAGACGTACTAAATAATGAAATCTTAATAGACATTAATACTAAGCTGATAAACAACACCAATCAAAAGGACGACTTGAGTCGCACAGCAAGACTTTGGTTGCAATATCATGAGCAAGTATCCTTAATTAAGCTCTTTCTGAGAGCTGAACGCACAGGACAGTGGGATTTGCACCTGTATTGTGTATGAGAGATGCTTCCACATTTCCATGCTGCAGGCCATCTACATTATGCCAAAGCTGCACAGATCTATTTACAGCAAATGCATGAACTTTCCAATACAATGGCAAAGAAGGAATATGAGAAACTTACAATTGATGGATTCTTCACAGTGCGTCGCAGCAAGCGTTATTGGTCAGGGACATGGAGAGATATGATAATTTAGCAGTATCTGATGAAGGGATTTAAATCTTCTGGGGGACTTACACATGGCAGGGGTATTACCGAGAGCACTTTAGCCCAGTGGATAAAAGCAATGACAGCAAGTACACAAGTTTGTGATTATGTGGAGAAATTTACTGGTGTTTCATCTGCAACAACGGAGCAGCATGTTGAATTGAGAGAATCACGACAGTTTAATGATGAGAAGCACTTACAAATATTGCACAACTGGCTACGATCTCACTCTCCATTTCAAGAAACTTTTAGTGGGTTGGTATACTTGGGAACAGGAATAATTGCTGTTGATTTAATGAACTGTGACAGAGCAAAACCAATTGGCTTAAAAGAAATGCATGATAAGGATGGCAAGAAGTTTTTAACTATACACTTAAAAAGAAAGAACGCAGTGCGGTCAATATCAGTCATGAGGAATGGACTGAAAGTTCGTGAGGATGTTGTTGCAGTAAACTCTCAACAGCTTTTCAGCAGAACAATATGTGCTTTGAAAAATGATGACCAACTTGCTCATTGACGACACCTCAATGAGAAAAGGGCACAAAGCAGCCTTAGTGACTAAATTGTATCATATGAACCTTGGGAAGGGTTAGTTTCAGATGAATGCCAGTATGTTGTGGATGGTGGTCATCTTCTTCATAAAGTTGTGTGGCCAAGGCCAGCTATGTATCGGGATATTTTTCAAGCCTACACAGGTTATGTAATCAATCATTATGGCAAAAATGCAACAGTGGTTTTTGTTGGCTACCCAGTGACAACAACAACCAAATCTCAAGAGCAAAATCGTAGGGCATCCATGCATTGTTCTATAGAAGTTGAAGTCAATGAGGAATGTTACTCAACGTTATCGCAAACAGATTTCCTGTGTAATAAGCGTAACAAGGCACTGCTGATCAGTAAACTGAAGGACCACATGCAGCGTGCCGGCATTACAGTTATAGTTGCCAAGGAAGATGCAGATATGTCTATTGTTCCAACTTCTTGGTCATTAGAAAATAGTAGCAGTGGTTGGTGAGGACACAGACTTACTAGTACTTCTAGTATCTCTTTCTAAATCATCCACAAAAATACATTTTATTAAACCTGGTAAAGTACACAACCCCAACAAAATCTATGATATTAGGAAACATATCTAACCTGGGACATCTTCGTCAACATCTTTAATTCTTCCACGCTGTTACAGGCTGTGACACAACATCAGCTTTATATATGATATTTTGAAGAAGAGCCAAGACATATGCAATACAGTGTCTGTATTTGATAACCGAGAAGCATCTAAAGATGAAGTGACCAAAGCTGACGAAGCTTTCTTCCTTTCTATGTATAGAGCGGAGAAATTTCAAACATTGGACAGGTATCCTTTGCATTCATATAAGAGAACAGTTGCAAAGATGTCACTTAAATCTGAGTTTCAGTTATCAACAATGCCACCAACAAGTGATGCAGCTCGCTTGCACTCGTTTAGGGTGTTCTACCAAGTACAGCATTGGCATGGTTACCATCTCTCTCCAGTCGAATGGGGATGGGAGAGTTCCAAAAATGGGCTGATACCCATCCCTTCAATGAAACCTCCAGCTCCAGATGACTTGTTACATTTAGTCAGCTGTAACTGTCGCAAAGGATGCCGCCATCAATGTGAATGTCGTAGGGCTGGTATATCAAGCTCATCCATCTGTGGACAGTGTCGTGGTGTTGGATGTGAAAATTCACTACCATTTGAGGAGGATGTTGAAGAAGACGCTCATGAGATGGAAGAAAACTTAACATCAAGAATGTTTGATCTCTGAGTGTGTTCTATTCAGAAATAATTCAATCCATATTTACTTTAAAGAGAACCATATATGACATATTTGTCCCACAATTACTTTTTGCAAACCTTCTGTTATATTTTTATCAAACCTTCTGTTATATTTTTATGTGTTTGAGAGCTTACATTTTTATTAATGAACAATCTTTCAGTTGAAATATTTTCTTTCGTATTCATTATTATTGCACATGTAAGTATAAACAAAGTGTATGTATTATTAATCCTACACAAGGTATTTGTCTGAAACCTCATTAATATATCAGGCATCCTTCTCTATTCTGAAAAAAAAGGGAAAAGATCCTTTCACTGCTATTGTAAATTTCACTATTAAGAAATGACTAATGATGCCTATCAAAAGATTGTTCAATGATTTATCTGATTGAATGCAAATCAACATTTTTTAATTAAAAAAAAAATAATAATTCTGTACGTGAAAATTTGACATTTAAGTTTTCTATATATTTTCCTCCATAAATTTTTTATTTATGATTGTTAATATAAACTTGTATATATGATTCAAATAAAGAATATGTTCTCTATAACTTTTGTTTAGAAAGACTTTGTCATATAGGACACCAATTCTGTAGAAATTTTCTTTGAAAATAAATTCATTACTCTGATTTCAATATTTTTTTATTTTTTCATATAGATTTTCTCTTTTTTTTTAAATTAATCTAGTGAGTATCATAAAACAATCAATTCTAAACAACTTTTATTGAGTGGCGTTTTTTGATAAAAGTTAAATTTTTCGAGATATTTGAATTTCAAGGAAATCCAACATGGCGGCCATTTTCCATAATGGCGGCTAACGCAAGCGTGGGGGACAGTGGGTTTTTTAATGTGTTGTTCAGGTCACAATTCTCTATACCTGTGCAAAGTTTCAGCTTTTATCTAATTATTTCCCAAAACTCCCCAATTTTGACCTATCGTTCCTGGGCTATTTAGAGTTTATGAGGTTTGTTTTAGGGTATTTCAATTGTATAAACTCTGTATTTCAAAGTAAAAGGAATCATATATGTATATCTAAAAAAAAATCCAAAGAACTGTCAAATTTCTTGGTCAAAATTTTATCAAGCCTCAATATCTTCATGTTACCGAAATTGATCCATCAAATGTGGAGCTACTTTTACCTTTATCTGAAATTCTTCTTGGAAAAAACTGCTTCGAAATAATCATACAAGAACACCTTGATTCCTCTTATGTCAAAGAGTTCAAAACAAGATGTTGATTCCTTTTATAAGACAGCTTTTGAGGAGATAAAAGAATGCTGCCTTCAAATGGTCCTCTTTTTCCATGAGCTACAATTTATTGAACCTACAGTGGCACTTGATTTTAACAGTCGAAACTGACTTTCATCTCTATGTCTTCTCAAAGATAAATATAAGCATATGTTACACGTTGATTGGGATATAGATGAAGAATGGTTAAAGCTACCTTTTTATTTCAATGAGAAAGAAATTAAAGAAGTGAATTTGAAATCTAAAATTGAATTTTAGAGTTTCCTTCATTAAAGGTGGAAGTTTAACCATTCTCTCTTTATTGAGAGGCTGAAGTTTATTAATTCAGGCTTCATTAAAGATAGAAAATTTATCCATTCAATCTTAATTAAAATAATGAAATTTAGTCATTCAACCTTATTTAAAGGTAGAAGTCCAGCCATTAAATCTTCATCAGGAAGGTGAAGTTTCGTAATTCAACCTTTTTTGGAAGGGTAAAAATTAGCAGTTCATTATTATTAGCAGAACGTCCACGACGAAAAAAAAAAAAAAAAAAAAAAAAAAAAAATGGAAAATTATGACGAAAACGTCACGCTGTGTATCTAAGGGTTCACATACAGCTTCCCGTGTGAAGTGTTGCAATTTTGTTTACCTTATTACTGATTAAGATATGCATTATATAATCTGCACATTCATGTTCACAACAATAAATCACCTTGATAAGACATAATATTGACGAAACTGAAGGGTGAACACTTTCCAAAATCAGCAAATTCAGTTCGGTTAATACAGCAAATCTAACCAAGTTATATCAAGGGAATTAATTTTTATTGCTAAAATATCTATTTTTCATGTTAATTTTGATGATTCGATTCATAATCATCGGATAGGCTGAGGTAAATAGGTCAAGAAAATGGATTACTAAGAGATGAGGTGGGTGATTTCTCTATTGCAATTCAGCTGAAAATGGTTTAGAGAAATTTCCTTTGAAATAAAGTTTCCTTAGCTATTACTTTTGCAAGTAGGCTAACCGCTATTGAAATAGTGCATAAGCAGTATATGACATAAAGCCATGTATCTTTATTACAGCAAAGGGTTCTTTTTGAAATTCATCACACAAGCGCCAGGCAAATGTATCTCTGACTAATGTCCAACCAATGGAACACTCGGTTCCTCGGTGGTCAGTTACAATAACCCAGTTGATAAAAGAAAAGCGCGGGATTGGAAGAATATCATAAACTTGGAATACAAGACTTTAAAATTTTAGTACTAGTCCCCTTGTGTTAGGAGAAATCAATTTATAATACATTGATATAGCAATGGAAAAGAGTTTATTGAAACCGTATTTTGATAAGATTTTGCAACATTTTCGAAAAGAAGCAATGAAAGCAAGATAATAATGTGGCTAAGGAATGTCTTGCAGAAATAAAAAAAAAAAAAAAAAAAAAAAAATATTGGTTCCTTCAGCAGGCCTGGAAGACTTGCATTATTGCATATTGGGTGCATGATGCTTGAGCAATCTCAAATTTCATTGTGTGAAATTTTGACAGAATAAATAGCATTAATAATATGAATGCCCACTTTCAATCCTTCAAAAGCAAAGGAGAAGCAATTGCATATAATTTTGACGCTGTGAAGATATCTATCACAATAAAAAGTTTGCTAAAGAGGAATTTGCATTATCAAATTCTAGTTTAGAGGGATTATTATTATAATCATTAGTTATAGGTAAAATTATTATTACTGCCATATTATTTACCTGCATTTCTGATACACATTTAACATATATCTTGCGTAAGGAATGCGTTGCCTAATGTTTACATTGATTATTTTCACTTATTGTTAAGCTTAAAACTTACGATATCGTTTCAGTGAAAACCTTTATTACTTATGTTCAACGAAAGTGAGGAAGTTCCACAATCCCTATTGAAGATGATATAAATTTCGATAAGATGAGATATTTAGCCCCCTTTGGCAAAGGCCTACCAAGAGAGTTTTACAATCATCTTTGAAACAAACATTTACTTCTAAATACATGTAAACAGACAATAATATTAACAATAGCTAAGCCAGAAAAAATTCCAGTAATTCAAAAGATTACAGACCAATTTCACTGACCAGTTGTGTTAGAAGATTACTAGAAAACCTGGTAAATTAATAACTGAGTTAGCGCTTATCTAGTCATAACATATTATCAGCCTCGCAATTTGGCTCAAAAACAGTGATTCTACTTGGATTTTCTTCCACACTTGTAAAATTATATACGTAAAGGTTTGAACGAAAGGAAATCACAGTAGAGTTAAGCAGGCGCTGCAGGTCAGAATTTATGGAATTAACAATTAGTTCCAGCTATTACTAAATTTAGCAGGTATTGGCATGTATCTAATGGATTCTGTTAATCTGAGAATTCGATTAAAGCTTAGCGAATGAGAGTTGAGTTATGAACGCGGATAAAGAAGGACATTCAAATAACTTAACAATACAGCAATCAAAGTCATGGATAGATCGTGTCACTCGTCATTATAACACAATGGCTGTATTGAATCAGTCATTATTACCAAAGCCCTTATAATATATATTCATCAAGTCTCTCTATCAGACGTACATTTGGTTCATATATTCCATACAAGATGACACAGGAACTAATTGATACGAGACACTTACAGGGGATTATCCAAGAAAAATATTATTCTATCATTCTTCCACAAGGCAAATGTAAATAGTATACATATCAGCATTAATAGAAGTACCATTTATAATATAAATGTGTCATTCCCAGCAAAAGTTATGCAGGCATATTATGAATTAGCATAGACCATGATAATATCATAACCCTGAATACTTTTACGGAGAGGAGAACCGGTGTTTGAATTTATTCAAGAGGAATAAATCCTTTGAATTATTCAAATTCATAACACCAATACAACCAAATTCATCGAAAAAGTGCGAGTTATATGTTTATTCTTCATATATTCGCTAAGTCATTATGAGGTATGGAATATATTACAGAAAGTAAAAACAATGTTTTCCACCAGTTATAATATTATAAGGCTGAATGATGGACCAGGGAATGCTACTCTGATTGGAAAGGGGGACTTATATTATTATTATTATTATTATTATTATTATTATTATTATTATTATTATTATTATTATTATTATCTAATATAAGTATTATTATTATTATTATTATTATTATTATTATTATTATTATTATTATTATTATTATTATTATTATTATCATTATTATTGTACTGGATAGACCTTAGTTGTAACATATGTTTATTATTAACAAGAAATTTCAACCTAAAATATATATTCCATGTAATACAAAATAATATAATGCCACCAGCTATACAAATCTTGAATTCCCCGGGTTTAATCAATAATAACAATAATGAGCATTGTAATAAACAATTATTTCAAAATATAACGATAACTTTAATAATTCCCATTATAACTATTTAAGACTGAATGGTAGACTCGTAGGTAGGTATTATTTCACTCACTTAATGGGTTAGCTCAGGTTAGGTCAGGATAGGTTAGGTTAGGTTAGAGAGAGAGAGAGAGAGAGAGAGAGAGAGAGAGAGAGAGAGAGAGAGAGAGAGAGAGAGGGGGGGGGGGGGTTAGGGGTAGCCAATGAGGTTAAGAGAAGGGGGATGGAGTTAGGTTACTGATAGGCATTGAGGTTAAGGGAGTGTCTGGAGTTAGATTAGAGAGAGCCAATGAAGTTAAGGGAGTGGCTGGAGTTAGGTTAGCGGGCACCCTTATGGATCGGTTTGAACTGGTCCTTTTGGATAGATTCTGGTCTGAACAGGTCCTTATGGATCCAAAACGCGCTATTCACCCTACTTATGATAAATTCAATTTAATGTTTCTGATCTGAAGAAATTTTTAAATTATTATTCTCAATTTTCCTATAATTTATTTCCTTATATCTTTTCCTTACTCGGCCCCTTTCCCTTCTTGGAGCACATAGACTTATGACTTTCTGTTTTTCCAACTAGGGTTATTACATAGCTAATATTATTATTATTATTAATAATAATAATAATAATAATAATAATAATAATAATAATAATAATAATAATAATAATAAAAGTGTAGAGGATCTAGTGTGATGACTGGAGGCTTTACCTCCTTCCAGTTAACTTTAGACAAGAAACGTGAAACTCCCCTAAGTATTAGTTTTGTACTTCAAAGCAAACTCCAAAGAGGCTATAACTGCCGGTAAAAGAATACCGGAATCTTTATTTGTTTTATATTCATATTCTATGTAACAGGACTCAGCAAGATTTTAATGAAACTCATAAAAGTAGGGATGAGAACCGGAATTAATTCTGGAGAGGAATTTTTGGTGTTCATCCTAAAATTTGGAAATTTATTTCCACACTGAAAAAAGTAGTCTGGGTAAAGGTAGAACAAACTCAGTTGAGTAAATACAAAGGCTTTAATAAATGATCGTGAAACACTTCTCGTTAAAACACCCTGCGTATTCCTTATTCATCCACACAGTAAAAAAAATCAGTACTATTTTTTTTCTTTTAGAAAAGAAAAATTCATCTTTTCTCGAACCTTCAACACCGAAAACATCATACTCGAATAGTTACTTTCTTCAATCAAAGCTACTATGAGATTCACGGCCTCTGTAACACGGTTTTTTGGACTTTGCTCCTTATCAAAGCATCGGATGTAGCTGAAAGTTGACATATGTATATTTTACTACCACACACAAATTTTGTCAGCATTATCAATAACCTAAACCCGATAGTTTTAATTTTTATAGAGTAAAAATGATCTAGCCGACGCCATGGCCAGTGATAATGAGCCAAGAGTCGAAAATACTCATTACGTAAGCAATGTAAACACCTTTTGACAAAATTTTGCCCCGCCCATCCACCAGACACCCATTCACCTTGTTCCATCTGCTCTGAAACCCATAACAGTCAGAATGGCAAACAGGGTTTGGAATTGCCCCCGTGATTGCAAAACTGCCTTTGTCTTACGACTTGCAACTTTATATAGTCAAGAGAAAGCCCAGTTTCTAGTTCAAATCCAATGTTTATGGTCTGATTTGTATTTAGCGTAACATGATTATAATTCTTGTAATGTCATTCAGGCTTTGGAACATTTCCATTAACTATTCACTATGCCACCAAAAGAGAGAGAGAGAGAGAGAGAGAGAGAGAGAGAGAGAGAGAGAGAGAGAGAGAGAGAGAGAGAGAGAGAGAGAGAGAGAGAGATTGTATGTAAACAGTCTTTATATAACTATTTTTGTTAAAATAGGAATTTAGTGCTAAACTCTCCATCAGACCAACGGATCATCCGATATATTTTTTTTTCTTCTTCTTAGGCTTTATGACCGTGTTGGCTATGTTTTGGACATGACTGCATTTTGTAAATAAATCATGAATAGTTTTAGGAGTTTTATTTGTACATCTAATGGGAATTTATAGAAGTAAAGTGAACATAATTCATTTATCCTTTAAAATAATTACTACATGTAGCAAAACAAATAGTAGTAAAGATGATAATGTGATGAGGGAATGATACCTTACTTTATCTTTAGCTTCCACATCGGCAATAACATACCCAGTTGCAATAATTTGTCAGCTTAATGAAATAACCTATCATCTAATGTTAAACTTAATTTCTGAGGAGGCCATGGCTTATTTCACAGTGAAAAAAACATGACAAAGACTTTATGAATGGCGGAACGATACATAAATGTGGGTGGGGTATCTGTGCTAGCATAGTAATACTACTGTAGCAATAGTGCCGAAACAGTAGTATACATGAATTAAACGTTTAGGCCAACTGCTGAGATCCTTGAGGATCATTTAGCACTTCTTACAACTACTCGAGAAATGAGTTTTTATAGCCAGAATTCAAATTTTCTGATCCAACAATGCCCATGATAGCCTTCAGTGTTATCCTGAAATTCCTGAATTATAACGAGGCCATAGGTGGAGGAGCCTCATGAAGTCATCCTTCTGACGATAATTGTTGGTGAAGGTTTAAAGCCAAAATACGGTACCGGCTATTTTTATTTTACAGTAAATAGGTAGGTAGATAGACAATAAATAAAAATTGCTTAACATTGGATATAACAGTTATCAAATCAAGTATGTCTACTACGTTTTTGAAAATTAACAACTATTCCCTACACCTTGTCAATCTGATTGTGACCTATAAAGTAGACTGTAATTTCTTAGGAAACTTATTTTGGGAGTTAGACTAATAATCGTAGTGTTTTTGCATTTATTAACATATTTTGTTGGTTTGTTCATTATGACAATTATCAGTGGAGAGGTTTAAGAGTTCATAAAGGTGTACTGCTTTGCTTTTATTTACCCTTTTGTGTCATTGTTGCCAGAGGTATAGCCTTCGTTACGTATAGCCAATCATCGATCGAGAAAGAGGGAAGAAATGCCGTCATAAGTTACGTAACGAGTGCGTTCAAAACCTTTTCTCTGAGTAAGTTGGCCCGTCTTCAAAAAACGTCACTTTTACATTATAAGTACCAAATTTATTCAGCCTACGTAATGCAGAATATAGTCAAAATTTACGTGTAGATATAATGTGCATTCTGAAGAAGCGTTATATTTGTGAAATTCATAGATAAAAAATTATTGCGAAAAAACCGTGTTACAAAGGCCCTGAATCTCATAGTAGTGTTCTTTCATTTTACTTCAACATTACGTAAAGAAAACGGAATTATAACTTCGTTACTCTACAGACTTTTGCAAAATCTTACAAAATATTCGTTATTCATAAAACTAAAGATTTTGTACCACGTTACTTAAAAACTCATGTGTGGGTTGATTGCTGTGGGTTGCCTTGGGTTCCTCGTTCTACTTTTGCTGTCTGGGACCTCTTCCAATTTTTGGGGTTGTACTTAGCCTTTGTGGCGTGCCATGTCTCTAATGCGCCCGCTTCTGTTGCTTCAAGGGCAAAGTCCTCCATAGTTAGGACAATTAGACGCAACCCAACTGCTCCTGTTGAAAGGGCCCCATAGAAGGGTCCTAGCCAGCCTTTTTGGATAGCGAGTTTCGAGGGTGTTGCTCCTGCGACAGGGAACTGAACAAACCTACTCTATTGGGCATACGTGTGGGAGTACCGTCTTCATTGTTCATTCCTTTATTTCAATATATATGATTCATATACATTAATATTTTTTTTTTTGTGGTTAAGTGCAACTAAAGTAGTATTCTTTTTCTATGTGTTGTATAAAAATTGGTATTCATAAGAATATTTGGAAAATATGATTAGCATTATCTTTCTAGCTTTTAGCATCAATAAAAAAGTATATATATTTTTGTCAAATGACATAATAAACAACGAAAGAATTAAAAGCTTTTTTAAAAATTATCTATGATCTTGAAAATATCATTACCTGAGAGAGATAGAGAGGAAAAAAACGAACTAAGATTTCCTGTTTCTAAAATGAACTTAAGGAGACTACAAAAAACCAGTATATAGGTAAGCAAATGAATAGAAAAAATCGGGAAAATACAATAATTTTCTATAATCAATTTGCTATATCTTGGAAATAAAACACTGTTCGGTGAATAAATGATACTCTAGGTATTAGACAAACATAGTGAAGGTATTTTTTTTCTAATATATCTAACATGCTATGCAATGGAATAAAAATATAAAAAAAAACTAAACACTTCTATGTTAATTCAATGGAGAAAATCGGACAAACACATCCAGTGACGTCATGGCATTAGCTCCGCCCCCACCGCATGAGTTGAACAGACTGTATCTGTTTTGACTCTGGGCTAACCATGGAAGGTGGGCCTATTGACGGTTGCCCATTCACTACTCGGACTTGATCTTAACAAGTGTTCGACGGCACAATCTTGATTTCCACGCTGTTCTTATTCCCCACACATTGCTGGGGGGTCTGAGGGCTTGTCTCGCCTCAGGGTAGCGGTGGCAGGTGATGCAACAGCATCTGACTGGTTCTCGCCCTACCGTGACCATCCCTTCTCTCCGGTGTACCTGTTGACATCAACACAGATTCAGTACTCGTAGGCTTGGGTCAGCATATATAAAATAATTAGGGAAGTGGTTGAAACTGCTTCCCACACTGCCTGAAGATCGGGAAGATGAGGTCATAGGTCGGCAACCACTGCCCTACTTAGTTATCATTTTGCTTGGCATTCATCTAAATTATACGTGACAGAAGCTATATTCTTTGCGTGGTTCCTCCTTGGGACTTTGATCCTGAGGTCGATAAGAAAATCCAGGCAATAATGTATCAAAATATATGGCGTATTTGGATATAAAAAAAACAAGTATAAATTGGCAAAATTTATAATTAATCGAATACCAAGTATATATATATATATATATATATATATATATATATATATATATATATATATATATATATATATATATATATATATATATATATATATGTATATATATATATATATACATATATATATATATATATATATATATATATATATATATATATATATATATATATATATATATATATATATATATATATATATATAGATGGATGGATAGGTAGATAGATAGATAGATAAATAAATATATGTGTATATATAAGTTTATATATATGTATATATATATATATATATATATATATATATATATATATATATATATATATATATATACATGTATATATGAATATAAATATATATATATATATATATATATATATATATATATATATATATATATATATATATATATATATATATACATATATATATATATATATATATATATATATATATATATATATATATATATATATATATATATATATATATATATATATATATATATACATCACATAACGGGCGGAGCTATGTTTAAAATCCGCCTCGTGAACAGACCTTATCTGTATTGACTCTGTGTTAATTAACCTACATCAGCCATGGCTGGGGTCGTTATGCCACAAGATGTCTAATAACTATTTTTTTGTTGTTGTAACAATCAGATCCATATGACCGTGTCTCCAACAATCCTTTATCCCTGCGTGTGTCTCTAATTTACTGTAAGTAATTGTTAATTAGCGTTTTGATAAATTTATTCATTAATTTAAAAGTCAGAGAGATTTGTATTTATTTCTTGGTTTGTATATCTCCGGATTTCAAATTTTATTTCATTCGCTTTGAAGAGTATATCTGCTCATGTTTCTGTGAAAATTAACTTAGACATTAAATCCTCTCATTATGTAAAAGTAGTCTAATTCACAGTCTCTCATTATTTATCATCAAATTGCCACGTCGGAGTGACAAATTTGGCGGCTTCACAGTGAGATGAAGAATATTAAAAATAAGTTTAATAATGAGCAAAGGACTGAGTGCCGCAGCCACTAAAAATTGACTTAAGACGTGAAGAAATAAGAAAAAAAGGACTCATGAGAGAGACAGCTCAGGAGAAGAAAAACTCGGAAGGAAATGTAGTTAAAAAGACGAACAAAAGAAGATAAAAGATGAATGGGTGTCCTTAGAAAAATTAATATGAGAATCCTGACGATGATGTCGAGAATAATAGCTACCGGGAAGGGTGGCGTGAACCAGTCACCCACAGAGGACTAGCACGAAATACACCTTAAGGCCCTTCTGCCGAGACAGGCGGGCCGGACCACACGACGCCCAAGGGAAGAAACATATGGGAATAGACAGACTCGTCACCGAGAGGACAACACGACAATGTTCTTGTGGGAAAAGACGGTACTCCCACACGTATGCCAAAAATAGTAGGTTTGTTCAGTTCCCTGTCGCAGGAGCAACACCCTCGAAACTCGCTATCCAAAAAGGCTGGCCAGGACCCTTCTATGGGGCCCTTTCAACAGGAGCAGTTGTGTTGCGTCTAATTGTCCTACCTATGGAGGACTTTGCCCTTGAAGCAACAGAAGCGGGCGCATTAGAGACATGGCACGCCACAAAGGCTAAGTACAACCCCAAAAATTGGAAGAGGTCCCAGACAGCAAAAGTAGAACGAGGAACCCAAGGCGACCCACAGCAATCAACCCACACATGAGTTTTTAAGTAACGTGGTACAAAATCTGTAGTTTTATGAATAACGAATATTTTGTAAGATTTTGCAAAAGTCTGTAGAGTAACGAAGTTATAATTCCGTTTTCTTTACGTAATGTTGAAGTAAAATGAAAGAACACTAGCTTTGATTGAAGAAAGTAACGATTCGAGTAAGATGTTTTCGGTGTTGAAGCTTCGAGAAAAGATAAATTTTTCTTTTTTAAAAGAAAAAAAAATAGTACTGATTTTTTTTTTTTTACTGTGTGGATAAATAAGGAATTCGCCGGGTGTATTAACGAGAAGTGTTTCACGAACATTTATTAAAGCCTTTGTATTTTCTCAACTGAGTTTTTTCTACCTTTACCCAGACTACTTTTTTTCAGTGTGGAAATAAATTTCCAAGTATTAGGATGAAAACCAAAAATTCCTCTCCAAAATTAATTCCGGTTCTCATCCATACTTTTATGAGTTCCATTAAAATCTTGCTGAGTCCTGTTACATAAAATATGAATATGAAACAAATAAAGATTCCGGTAATCGTTTACCGGCAGTTATAGCCTCTTTGGAGTTTGCTTTGAAGTACAAAACTAATTCGGTGCTACTATAGCGTGAGGTCTACCGCCATATGTCGCCTACCCAGGTGGAGGGTGAGGTCTACCGCGTGACCAGCGTCCCAAAGCCCCGCACCTAACCATCGAACATGTGAACTGCCCAAATCCATCAAAAACGTTACCTCTCCACGTGACCTGCTCATATAAAAGGAAGCAAATGGAGCTCCTAAATCAGTTTTTCCCTCGGCCTAAAAGAGATATCATCGATTGAGGGTACTAAAAATGTTGCTGAAGGAGTTTTATAGAAGAGTCATTCTGACAGAAGAAGCAGCACTCGCCTTTGTAAGCGAGCACAATCTCTTGGGTACAGTTCAAGAAGCAGATCCATGCCATAAATGGGGTTCTGTTATGCAGGATAAAAGAAAGCGTAGCAGAGGAAGAGAATTCAAGCCTCTGTTACGTTGCCCTCGAAAGGGTTGTCAAACTACACGGTCTGTTTGTACAGGAAATATTCTTGTGAAATATTAAAATTAATATTTCTCTTTGTATTGGCTATACAAAACGATGATTCTGAAGAGAATGCGAGGTGTTGGTCGTCAGCTGTTCCAGTCTCATCTTGATCATTTTTGCCGGAAGGTGATGAGAAAAAATTCCAATGATCTATTTGTATCATTCTTAGAAGATGTACGAAGTGTGTATCGCTAGAATAAATGTATGGAAATATATGATAATCTGTTTGGTGTACGAAGAATGTATCGCTAGAATAAAAGTATGGAAATATATGATAACCTGTTTGATGTGCGAAGAGTGTATCGCTTGAATAAATGTATGGAAATATGTGATAACATGTTTGATGTACGAAGAGTGTATCCTTAGAATACATGTATGGAAATATATGATAACATGTTTATTTTTACCTTTATTCCTTTTTTAATGTAATTAGAAATCCAATTATCTATTTAAATAATTTTTAAGATATGTTTAAATTAAGTGTTTATTGCTTAAACAAATGTATGAAATGTGTTTTATCTATGAGAGACGAATAATTCAGCAGTAGACCTCACGCATAAGTACTAACGGGAGGTAGATCTCAGGCTATAGTGTGGTAGACCTCACGCTATAGTAGCACCACTAATGGTTAAAGCCTCCAGTCATCACACTAGATTCTCTACACCTTTATTATTATTATTATTATTATTATTATTATTATTATTATTATTATTATTATTATTATTATTATTATTAGCTATGTAACAACCCTAGTTGGAAAAACAGAAAGCCATAAGTCTATGTGCTCCAACAAGGGAAAGGGGCCGAGTAAGGAAAGGAAATAAGGAAATAGATTATAGGAAAATGGAGAATCATAATTTAAAAATGTCTTTAGATCAGAAATATTAAAATGAATTTCTCATAAGGAGGGTGTATAGCACGTTTTGGGTCCATAAGGACCAGTTCAGACCAGAATCGATCCAAAAGGACCAGTTCAAACCGATCCATAAGGGTGCCCGCTAACCTAACTCCAGCCACTCCCTTAACTTCATTGGCTCCCTATAATCTAACTCCAGCCACTCCCTTAACCTCAATGCCTATCAGTAACCTAACTCCACCCCCCTTCTCGTAACCTCATTGGCTACCCCTAACCTAACTCCACCCCTTTCTTGACCTCATTGGCTACCCCTAACCTCATTTCTCTCTCTCTCTCTCTCTCTCTCTCTCTCTCTCTCTCTCTCTCTCTCTCTCTCTCTCTCTCTCTCTCTCTCTCTCTAACCTAGGCTAACCTAACCCAACCTAACCTAACCATTCAATCTTAACCCTAACCTATCCTGACCTAACCTAAGCTATCCCATTAAGTGAGTGAAATAATACCTACCTACGAGTCTACCATTCAATCTCAAATAGTTATAATGGGAATTATTAAAGTTATCGTTATATTTTGAAATAATTGTTTATTACAATGTTCATTATTGTTAATATTGATTAAACCCGGGAATTCAAGATTTGTATAGCTGGTGGCATTATATTATTTTGTATTACATGGAATATATATTTTAGGTTAAAACTTCTTGTTAATAATAAACATATGTTACGACTAAGGTCTATCCAGTACAATGATGATGATGATAATAATAATAATACTTATATTAAGATAATAATAATAATAATAATAATAATAATAATAATAATAATAATAATAATAATAATAATACTTATATTAAAATAATAATAATAATAATAATAATAATAATAATAATAATAATAATAATAATAATAATAATATGAGTCCATCATTCAAACTTATATAGTTATTATGGAAATTATTAGATTCACCGTTATGTTTTGAAATTATTGTTAATAAAATTATTACAATATTAATTATTATTGTTATTACTGTTAGTAGTGTTGGTAAATTTATTTTCTTATCCTTTCAAACAACCTAGTACAACAATGATAATAATAATAATAATAATAATAATAATAATAATAATAATAATAATAATAATAATAATAATAATAGTAATAGGAGTCCATCTTCCAAAATTAAAAATTTATTATGGGAGTTATTGAATTATAGGAAATTATTGTTAATACAGTAATATTATTACAATATTTATTTTTATAATTATTATTATTATTATTATTATTATTATTATTATTATTATTATTATTATTATTATTATTATCATTGTTAGGAGTGTTGGTAATTTTATTTGCTTATCCTATTATCTTTTTTTGATACGATAACAGTTGAATAAATAGATGTAGGAATGTCTTGTGATGATGATAAGCCATGATACTTGATAAGATAACATTGGATAGTGAAAGTAATATTTTGAAAGCAGCATTTAATCTTTCTTATACAACCAAACTGATCTTTTTAAATGCATATTTTTCTCATTTCTCCTATCATACAAATTTTAATCGAATTTGTAAGAATGATTCTAATGTCATTCCTGGGAACTTCTTAAAAGTCATCATAACTCCACGATTTAGATTTCTTAGTTTTCATCCTCCACTGCTGAGATAAATGGTCCGGTTGGAAGCCTGATAAGGTATAAAGCAAATAAATTTTTACTCATGACGAAACCTCCACTAAGAAATGAATTAATCCTAAGAATAATTCCCGTCCCTAATTAGTAAATGAATAAAACAAAGAAAATAGAAATTAACTCACCGTCATGGATATAAATAAACTTGTGCAAACGTGGAACATCCCCTATCATGACTATTTTTAATGATTAGACTTGGAAAATGTTCATAATTATCCCTCCTTCTGATGCATTTTTTATACGTAATCGCTCTCTTTTCCCCCACCCCCACTTCCTTCCACTCAGAGAAGCGTTTAATTATCAAGCGAGCGAAATAAAAAAAATAGCAACTATTCCATCATTAAGCCTCAAATAGAAGAAAAGAAAATAAAGATTAACTCGCCTGTCATGGATATAAATGAACTGGCGCTAACCAGGGACATACCCTATTAACACTATTTGTAAGAATTAAACTTAGAAATGTCAATAAGCATCCCTCATTCTGATGCATTCTTTTTATGTTATCGCTCCCCCCCCCCCCACCTTTCCAATCAGAGTACCATTTCCTGGTCCATCATTCAGCCTTATAATATTATAACTGGTGGAAAACATGGTTTTTACTTCCTGTAATTCATGCCATACCTCATAATGACTTAGCGAATATATGAAGAATAAACATATAACTCGCACTTTTACGATGAATTTGGTTGTATCTGTGTTATGAATTTGAATAATTCAAAGGATTTATTCCTCTTGAAGAAAGTCAGGAAGTGCTTACTGTACATCTCCGGGTTAACACCATATATATAAAAAATCTGATATAATTTTCAGGTGACTTAGTTACATAAAATCACACCCAGTCCCCCACGCTATCAATATTTGAAGAGTTTTCCAATGTATTTGAGATGGTGATAGCCTCTTCCCTGTATAACCCAAAAGTTATACCTCCCATATGATCAGAAGAAAATATTCCTAGGTATTTCCCTAATTTTTCCACCCTCCCTCTTAGAGCTCTATCTTGCTCTCTTGCATCTATCAGTCCTAAGCCCTCACATCACCATAAATAATTCTGTCCGCATCAATCGATAAAATACCCGTAGTAGCATGATGACATGGGGCGTTGTTACTGCTGTACTAAGTTTTAAAAATGATTCGCATAGTGGCAGACCTCTCTACTGGTAGAGCTTATGTCGTATCCTCATGTACGAAATTAAATTCAAACACCGGTTCTCCTCTCCGTAAAAGTATTCAGGGTTATGATATTCTCATGGTCTATGCTATTTCATAATATGCCTGCATAACTTTCGCTGGGAATAATGCATTTATATTATAAATGGTACTTCTATTAATGCTGATATGTATACTATTTACATTTGCCTTGTGGAAGAATGATAGAATAATATTTTTCTTGGATAATCCCCTGTAAGTGTCTCGTATCAATTAGTTCCTGTGTCATCTTGTATGGAATATATGAACCAAATGTACGTCTGATAGAGACTTGATGAATATATATTATAAGGGCTTTGGTAATAATGACTGATTCAATACAGCCATTGTGTTATAATGACGAGTAACACGATCTACCCATGACTTTGATTGCTGTATTGTTAAGTTATTTGAATGTCCTTCTTTATCCGCGTTCATAACTCAACTCTCATTCTTCAAGCTTTAATCGAATTTTCAGATTGACAGAATCCATTAGATACATGCCAATACCTGCTAAATCTAGTAATAGCTGGAACTAAGTGTTAATTCCATAAATTTTGAACTGCAGCGTCTGCTTAACTCTACTGTGATTTCCTTTCGTTCAAACCTTTACGTATATAATTTTGCAAGCAAGGAAGAAAATCCAAGGAGAATCACTGTTTGTGAGCCAAATTGCGAGGCTGATAATATGTTATTACTAGGTAAGCGCTAACTCAGTTATTAATTTACCAGGTTTTCTAGTAATCTTCTAACACAACTAGTCAGTGAAATTGGTCTGTAATCTTTTGCATTACTAGAATCTTTTCTGGCTTAGCTATTGTTAATATTATTGTCTGTTTACATGTATTTGGAAGTAAATGTTTGTTTCAAAGATGATTGTAAAACTCTCTTGGTAGGAGTTTGCCAAAGGGGGCTAAATATCTCATCATATCGAAATCTATATCATCTTCAATAGGGATTGTTGAACTTCCTCACTTACGTTGAACATAAGTAATAAAGGTTTTCACCGAAACGATATCGTAAGTTTTAAGCTTAACAATAAGTGGAAATAATCAATGTAAACATTAGGCAACGCATTCCTTACGCAAGATATATGTTAAATGTGTATCAGAGATGCAGTTAAATAAAATGGCAGTAATAATAATCTTACCTATAACTAAGTGATTATAATAATAATAATAATCCCTCTAAACTAGAATTTGATAATGCAAATTCCTCTTTAGCAAACTTTTTATTGTGATAGATATCTTCACAGCGTCAAAATTATATGCAATTGCTTCTCCTTTTCTTTTGAAGGATTGAAAGTGGGCCTTCATATTATTAATGCTATTTATTCTGTCAAAATTTCACACAATGAAATTGGAGATTGCTCAAGCATCATGCACCCAATATGTAATAATGCATGTCTTCCAGGCATGCTAAAGGAACCAATATTTTTTTTTTTTTTTTTTTTTTTTTTTTTTTAATTCCGCAAGACATTCTTTTGCCACATTATTATCTTGCTTTCATTACTTCTTTTCGAAAATGTTGCAAAATATTAAAATACGGTTTCAATAAACTCATTTCTATTTCTGTATCAATGTGTTTATAAATTGATTTTTCTTAACACAAGGGGACCAGTACTAAAATTTTAAAATCTTGTATTTTCTTTTATCAACTGGGTTATTGTAACTGACCACCGATGAACCGAGTGTTCCATTGGTTGGACATTAGTCAGAGATACATTTGCCTGGCGCTTGTGTGATGAATTTCACAAAGAACCCTTTGCTGTAATAAAGATACAAGGCTTTATGTCATATACTGCTTATGCACTATTTCAAAAACGGTTAGCCTACTTGCAAAAGTAATAGCTAAGGAAACTTTATTTCAAAGGAAATTTCTCTAAACCATTTTCAGCTGAATTGCAATAGAGAAATCGCCCACCTCATATCTTAGTAATCCGTTTTCTTGACCTATTCACCTCAGCCTATCCGATGATTATGAATCGAATCATCAAAATTAACATGAAAAATAGATATTTTAGCAATAAAAATTAATTCCCTTGAGATAACTGAGTTAGATTTGCTGTATTAACCGAACTGAATTTGATGATTTTGGAAAGTGTTCACCCTTCAGTTTCGTCAATATTATGTCTTATGTCTTATCAATTGTTGTGAACATGAATGTACAGATTATATAATGCATATCTTAATCAGTAATAAGATAAAAAAAATTGCAATACTTCACAAGGGAAGCTGAATGTGAACCCTTAGATACACAGCGTGACGTTTTCGTCATAACTTTCCATTTTTTTTTTTTTTTTTTTTTTGTCGTGGACGTTCTGCTTATACTAATAAACTGCTAAATTTCACCCTTCCAAACAAGATTGAATTACGAAACTTCACCTTCCTAATGAAGATTTAATGGCTAGACTTCTACCTTTAAATAAGGTTGGATGACTAAATTTCACTATTTTAATTGAGATTGAATGGATAAATTTTCTATCTTTAATGAAGCCTGAATTAATAAACTTCAGCCTCTCAATAAAGAGAGAATGGTTAAACTTCCACCTTTAATGAAGGAAACTCTAAAATTCAATATTAGATTTCAAATTTACTTTTTTAATTTCTTTCTCATTGAAATAAAAAGGTAGCTTTAACCATTCTTCATCTATATCCCAATCAACGTGTAACATATGCTTATATTTATCTTTGAGAAGACATAGAGATGAAAGTCAGTTTCGACTGTTAAAATCAAGTGCCACTGTAGGTTTAATAAATTGTAGCTCATGGAAAAAGAGGACCACTTGAAGGCAGCATTCTTTTATCTCCTCAAAAGCTGTCTTATAAAAGGAACCAACATCTTGTTTTGAACTCTTTGACATAAGAAGAATCAAGGTGTTCTTGTATGATTATTTCGAAGCAGTTTTTTTTCCAATATGAATTTCAGATAAAGGTATAAGTAGCTCCACATTTGATGGATCAATTTCGGAAACATGAAGATATTGAGGCTTGATAAAATTTTGACCAAGAAATTTTACAGTTTTTTTTGGATTTTTTTTAGATATACATATATGGTTCCTTTTACTTTGAAATACAGAGTTTATACAAATGAAATACCCTAAAACAAACCTCATAAACTCTCAATAGCCCAGGAACGTTAGGTCAAAATTGGGGAGTTTTGGGAAATAATTAGATAAAAGCTGAAACTTTGCACAGGTATAGAGAATTGTGACCTGAACAACATATTAAAAGTCACACTGTCTCCCACTCTTGCGTTAGCTGCCATTATGGAAAATGGCCGCCATATTGGATTTCCTTAAAATTCAAATATCTCGAAAAAAAAATAAATTTTATCAAAAAACACCACTCAATAAAAGTTGTTCAGAATTGATTGCTTTATGGTACTCACTAGATTAGTTTAAAAAAAAAAGAGAAAATCTCTATGAAAAAGATAAAAAAAAATATTGAAACTAAAGTAATTAATTTATTTTCAAAGACAATTTCTACAGAACTGGTGTCCTATATGCCAAAATTGTTTAAACAAAAGTTATAGAGCAAATTTTCTTCTTTTGAAACATATATATACGAGTTTATACTTATATGCATAAATAAAAAAGTTATGAAGGAAAATATATAGAAAACTTAAATGTCAAATTTTCACGTACAGAATTAAACACTTTTTTTTTTTTTTTTTTTAAATTAAGAAGTGTTGATTTGCAATCATTCAGATAAATCATTGAACATTGTTTTAATAGGCATCATTATTCAGTTCTTAATAGTGAAATTTACAATAGCAGTGAAAGAATCTCGTGCCTTTTTTTTTAGAATAGAGAAGGATGCCTGATATATTAATGAGGTTTCATACAAATACCTTGTGTAGGATTAATAATACATACACTTTGTTTATACTTACATGTGCAATAACAATAAATACCAAAGAAAATATTTCAACTGAAAGATTGTTCATTAATAAAAATGTAAGCTCTCAAACACATAAAAATATAACAGCATCTTTGCAAAAAGTAATTGTGGGACAAGTATGTCATATACGGTTCTCTTTAAAGTAAATATGGATTGAATTATATCTGAATAGAACACACTCAGAGACCAAACATTCCTGATGTTAAGATTTCTTCCATCTCATGAGCGTCTTCTTCAACATCCTCCTCAAATGGTAGTGAATTTTCACATCCAACACCACGGCACTGTCCAAAGATGGATGAGCATGATATACCAGCCCTACGACATTCACATTGATGGCGGCATCCTTTGCGACAGTTACAGCTGACTTAATGTAACAAGTCATCTGGAGCTGGAGGTTTCATTGAAGGGATGGGTATCAGCCCATTTTTGGAACTCTCCCATCCCCATTCGACTGGAGAGAGATGGTTACCATGCCAATGCTGTACTTGGTAGAACACCCTAAACGAGTGCAAGCGAGCTGCATCACTTGTTGGTGGCAATGTTGATAACTGGAACTCAGATTTAAGTGACATCTTTGCAACTGTTCTCTTATACGCATGCAAAGGATACCTGTCCAATGTTTGAAATTTCTCTGCTCCGTACATAGAAAGGAGGAAAGCTTCGTCAGCTTTGGCCACTTCATCTTTAGATGCTTCTCGGTTATCAAATACAGACACTGTATTGCATATGTCTTGGCTCTTCTTCAAAATATCATATATAAAGCTGATGTTGTGTCACAGCCTGTAACAGCGTGGAGGAACAAAAGATGTTGACGAAGATGTCCCAGGTTAGATATGTTTCCTAATATCATAGATCTTGTTGGGGTTGTGTACTTTACCAGGTTTAATAAAATGTATTTTTGTGGATGATTTAGAAAGAGATACTAGAAGTACTAGTAAGTCTTTGTCGTCACCCACCACTGCTACATTATGTCCACTATTTTCTAATGACCAAGAAGTTTGAACAATAGACGTATCTGCATCTTCCTTGGCAACTATAACTGTAATGCCAGCACGCTGCATGTGGTCCTTCAGTTTACTGATTAGCAGTGTCTTGTTATGCTTATTACATAGGAAATCTGCTTGCGGTAACGTTGAGTAACATTCCTCATTGACTTCAACTTCTATAGAACAATGATTGGATGCCCTACGATTTTGCTCTTGAGATTTGGTTGTTGGTGTCACTGGGTAGCCAACAAAAACAACTGTTGCATTTTTGCCATTATGATTGATTACATAACCTGTGTAGGCTTGAAAAATATCCCGATACATAGCTGGCCTTGGCTACACAACTTTATGAAGAAGATGACCACCATCCACAACATACTGGCATTCATCTGAAACTAACCCTTCCCAAAGTCCATATGATACAATTTAGTCACTAAGGCTGCTTTGTGCCCTTTTCTCATTTAGGTGTCGTCAAAGAGTGAAGGAGGTTTAGGGGCCAATTAATAAGTCATATAATTAGCAAGTTGGTCATCATTTTTCAAAACACATATTATTCTGCTGAAAAGCTGTTGAGAGTTCACTGCAACAACATCCTCACGAACTTTCAGTCCATTCCTCATGATTGATATTGACCATACTGCGTTCTTTCTTTTTAAGTGTATAGTGGAGAACTTCTTGCCATCCATATCATGCATTTCTTTTAAGCCAATTGATTTTCCTCTGTCACAGTTCATTAAATCAACAGCAATTATTCCTGTTCCCAAGGATACCAACCCACTAAAAGTTTCTTGAAATGGAGAGTGAGATCGTAGCCATTTCTGCAATATTTGTAAGTGCTTCTCATCATTAAACTGTCGTGATTCTCTCAATTCAACATGCTGTTCCGTTGTTGCAGATGAAACACCAGTAAATTTCTCCACAGCATCACAAACTTGTGTACTTGCTATCATTGCTTTTATCCACTGGGCTAAAGTGCTCTCGGTAATACCCCTGCCATGTGTAAGTCCCCCAGGAGATTTAAATCCCTTCATCAGATACTGCTCAATTATCATATCACTCCATGTCCCTGACCAATAACGATTGCTGGGACGCACTGTGAAGAATCCATCAATTGTAAGTTTCTCATATTCCTTCTTTGCCATCGTATTGGAAAGTTCATGCATTTGCTGTAAATAGATCTGTGCAGCTTTGGCATAATGTAGATGCCCTCTAGCATGGAAATGTGGAAGCATATCTCATACACAATACAGGTGCAAATCCCACTGTCTTGTGCGTTCAGCTCTCGAAAGAGCTTAATTAAGGATACTTGCTCATGATATTGCAACCAAAGTCTTGCTGTGCGACTCAAGTCGTCCTTTTGATTGATGTTGTTTATCAGCTTAGTATTAATGTCTGTTAAGATTTTATTATTTAGTACGTCTTCAACATCAACTTCATGGGTCAAGAAGGAGTCGAATATCTCCAGGATTACACTACATTCTTCATCATTCATATGGATATCATCTAGAAGAATTCTTGTAAGAACAGCCTGTGTAAGAAATTGAGCTCGAAGGGCACGGTAATATGTGTGTCCAGAAAGCATGTGTCTTACAGAAATTTCTGAATATATTGTGACCCACAATTCTTCAATCCACTTCCACGCATGATGGTGCCTATTGTTCCCATGAAGGACATGAGACGATGGAACCCACCCAAACGCACAACTACTTTTGACAATGGGCTTTCTTCGCCAACTGCACCAACTATTTCAACTGTTTTCATATAGAGGGGCTGGTCAAATGTTACTACACAGTGAGTTTAATTTTGGGACTTAGTACCCTCAACAGCATGTAAAAGTGCTGTGTATATAGTTGATAGCTTACCTGGGTTCAAGTTGATGACGGGGTGTGCAAGTATATTAGTTTCAAAATGACCATCTCTTATTGTTGCTTGCATTTGGCCATTCCAGCCTGGTATTTTACTTGTACTCAAGTAGCTTCCACATACCCATAAGGTATCTAACTGTCGAGCATGTTTTACAGTTACTGGTTGATAAGTATCGCAGGAGATAGATGCCTTTGCTATTATATTTTGCATACCTGACATGTTTGTAGGTTTTCTATATGTCTTTATTGGAATTGTTCTCCCAACATTACTTGAACTACTTACATCAACAATTCTCTGAACTGCAGTACTGGTTAATACTGCACTGGCAGGTGTTACACATTTCACACCACCCACGCTGTGAAACGTTCCCAACCCATCAAAGTGCGGTTAAGGTCTAGCGTTTCTCTTCATTTATGTCTTGTAACTTCTTTATTTTTTAAAAGAGACATAGACTTGTAAATAGTTTTTAAAAGAAAAATGTTTGTTCTACAACATTTGTTTCGAAGTATTTTGACATGCAGTCCACCATTTCCAAGGAAAATGTTGTTGAAAATAAAATTATGAATGAAATTTCAATATTTTCTTTTTCCTGCATACAAATTTACTTATTTTTGTAAAATAACACTATGATTCCTTTATAAAAACAAATTCTAAACACCTTTTATTGAGTGGTGTTTTTTATAAAAGTAATATTTTTTGAGATATTTCAGTTTTAAGGAAATTCCATTATGGCGGCCATTTTCCAACATGGCGGCTAACGCAAGCGCGGGAGACAGTGGGGCTTTTCATATGTTGTTCAGGTCACAATTGTCTATACTTCTGCAAAGTTTCAGCTTTTATCTAATTATTTCCACTCAAAACCCTAAAAGTCCTGGGCTAAAATATGCCTTTGTGAATGGAATATTAAACTCATGAACTATATGATCAGCTGAAAGATTTCTGTCTTCAATATGTGCCTGAAAAAAAGCAACTTTAGTACTTCCCACTGATCAGGAATACGAGCAACATAATGTTGCAATGCAAGCCAACGTGTATCAAAAGGTCTAAGAATGTGTTGCTTTTCAGCATTCATAAAATCCTGTAATTAAGCAAGCTGTGCTTCTCGCTTTGAACTATGTCCTAAATAACTGGAAATATTCCTAAGAAAAGCATCTACATTAGTAGAGATTTTGTGAGCAGTCTTACTTGCTGGAATGTGCATACCGTGAAAAATACATCTTAACAATGTGAAACTTTTATCTGCCTCCTGCCTTAATTTTGGCATTAAATAATTACACTGGCATTATCTGCAGCCTTAGCAATCATATTCTTTAAAGGAATGCCTTTCTCTTCAAAGCATTTAAGACCAACGTTTGCTATTGCTTCTGCTGACCAATCTCTTGCATCATGTGAAATAACTTCCAGCAATTGTGTAACAACATCATTTTTAGCAAGAAAAAAAATATCTGACAACACATGCAATTGACTTTGCATAAGCAATATCTATACCCCTCTCTATAAGAAGTGAAAACTTATTCTCTTTCAATTGATAGGTGAGCATATTTGTCTCATTTTTACCTAATACATTTGTTACAATTCTTATAACTTTAGCTCTATGCAATTTGATATCCTTAGCAATTTCTGAATCATCAAAAATCTTTTTTAGCATCTCAGATAAATGATTCATGGTCTTCATAGGTATATTGTGTTCACAGAAAATGGAAGCTAGCTTCATTTCAGTTAATTTAACATTTTTTTTGTCTAATACAACTGCTTTAACCTCAACTTTCGGACGAACCCATTTTGTCAAAGATTGCTGTTTTCCAAAAACATCTTTTTTTGTGTGTGTGTGTGTTTTGCTTTTACAATGTCTAGTTATTCCGCTTCGATGAGCATAGGTATTGGAATTAAAATCTCTACAACTCGCATGGAAAGGGTCATTAGCAACAGCAGCTAGCCTTGGTTTGAATTCCGCTTCCTGGAACAAAAGTTAATAAAATGTCTAAGTTTCAGGAGAGGATAGCTTTAAGCATTGGATGTATTTTTGTCTATAAAAAAAAAAGATTAATATATTCGCTTTGTGAATGTCTATTTACAAGAAACAATAATCTTGAATAAACCAATCAATTCGAAAGCATCACATAAGATAGCCCATGTATATATATATATATATATATATATATATATATATATATATATACTATATATATATATATATATATATATATATATATATATATATATATATATATATATATATATATATATATGTGTGTGTGTGTGTGTGTGTGTGTGTGTGTGTGTGTGTGTGTTGTGATCTTAATAACTTTCTACACACACGCATAGCCTCCCAGTTTGCTTCGAAATATTGAAAATCAGTGGTGATTTACCTCTCATCACCTCAAATGAATTTACTGGCATACTATTTCATGGTTCAAAGTATATTCTTCGTCGTTAGTAAAGAACAAATAAAAATAGGTAAGAATGAGTTACTCATTACTTCGCAAAATTCTTACCTGTCGCCATTCGACTCTGAACTTTCGTTTCCTCCTTATGTCTTTTTCTTCTTTTCTTATTTCATTGCGACATTGCCTCTTTTTCTTAGTCTTCGAAGGGTCTGCCTGATGTTCATCCATAATAATATACTTAACTCCGTTATGCTTAAGCCAAATCAGTATTACAAAATATTTTTTGGGCGTAACGAATGACAGCTTCACTCCATGACTCCATATCAACTAATTTACCAACATCAACAAGGCCAGTATAAACAATAGTACAACATACATGAAGAATCGCGATTCCATCAAGTTCCAAACGTGTTAGATTCCAACGTTGGACCACGGATGTAGCAATAGTTTTTAGTTGCTGGACAATGATTCGTTCACGTGTAGGTTATATTTAGCGTTTACTTTGAAAAGATCGTTGACAATTAATTTTCCACATAATAGATAAATAAAATTTAGTAAGTTAAAGACAAACAGACCTTGAAATTACCTTACGTTTTGCCCATATTTTGGGACAATACCTCATTATCCTACAGATCTGGATTTCAGTTTAAATTATCTTATGCGTAGAGTAACAACCCCGCCGA
>NC_090740.1:83736447-83750373 GCF_036898095.1 Palaemon carinicauda
TTCCATTGTTTCTTTTTCTAATTGGGTTATTTTCCCTTTTTGAGGCCCCTGGGCTTATGATTTACCATCCTGCTTTTCCAGCTAGGGTTCTAGCTTAATAATAATAATAATAATAATAATAATAATAATAATAATAATAATAATAATAATAATAATAATAATATCTTTGTAACCGGCAACTGTTAAACACCCACAGAATTCTTAAACTCTATTACTGTTGCTGATCAGTAAAAGGGACCATGTGAATTGCCATACTAATAGCACAAAGAAAAGATAGAAAAGATAAAAACCTGAGTAGGTTTTCAATATCTTTATTATACGGAACGACACACGTGGCTGAACTAATAAAAAATTCAACAATTTTAAACTTACGATGGTTTTTGGTAGATCTATAGCAATTCTCCACTCTTCATATCCTGCAATTGATCATGTGGCGGCTTCCCACGAGCTATCCCTTTATGTGTATTGCAATTAAAGAACAATGGCTACAGAGATTATTGTTGTGATCCCTTTGAGCTAATCAAATGATGGTGACTAGGATTAATATCGCGCATGAAAAATTTACTAGATCACCTGTTGTCGTCCAATAATTCTAGATGAAACCGGACAATAAAGCTCTATCCATATACAAACATACACACTCACACACATACGGACACACACACGCATATATATATATATATATATATATATATATATATATATATATATATATATATATATATATATATATATATATATCTATATGCCGGTATGGGTGTGTGTTGTCACTGTGTAAGTGTTAACACACACAAATACCTAACTATTTCAACATGCTTAGCCATCATGAACCAGATCATGAGTTCAAGTAATCCACAATGATTTACTAATATTACTGGCAACAGGTCTTCACTATCCCTCTAAGCTGGTGATGGGTAGTTTGGAGGAAGCCTTATTTCTACCTGCTTGGTAGAGAGTGGCAGTTGCAATGACCTAGCTAGCAGAGACTGACCATATAGTCATATGATCAGCGCCCAAGTGTCCTCTCCAACCTAGTTAGGACCAGGGTAGGCCAAGCAATGACTGCTAATGACTTAGCAGGTAGACCTATAAGCTCCTCCAAACCCCCCGCCCAATGCTCAAAAGGATGGCAATGTTGCAGACACAACAAGAAACTAACGATTTTGAGTGGGACTTGAACCCGCGTCCGGCAGACAGCTGGGCAGGGACGTTTCCAATAGACCACCACAACCCTTACGTTGCTTTGAGTGGAGAAGGTAGTTGGACACTGATGATTTGTTCAATTTCCGTCTTTTAAGACAAGGGGCATCACTGCCCGTAGCCTCTGCCACTCCAACAATTGCATCCTTCGTTAGTGATGAATTCTAGTTCAGTTTAAAATTACAATCACAAGGAGAAAAATGGTGATAGTTGAGAATTCAGGTAAAGAATTTACAAATAAAGATTTCCTGAAGTTTCATAAATATTGTAATTACTCAATTAATGCCATAGCTATAAAAGAGGATTGAGATTTGACGTTGCTATTCAATCCTAAACTTATGTACCAACCGTGTTTCACACAATTGTACATAATTCCTTTTGTATATATTATGGTTGTATCTTCGCTCTTCCCTCGCACTAAAACGAACATGAAAATTCAAGTCTGGTTTTTCCTCTGTGATTTTGTCTGTCTTGTGAACTTGTCATGTCCTGTTGCCTTGAGGTTTTGTATATAAGGAGAGTGTTCCACAACAATATAACTCAGTCGTTTCCAATCTGCCTTTGATTTCACAACTCCTCTCTCGGCCCGTCACATTGGTGACCCCAGAAGTCGACTCGCTTCCACCGCCTTCCACCCCCAACCCCTCGCCCCTCCATCGTTGGTACTATGACGGACTCTACGGCAGTTGGCGCTACGGCCTCTCCATTCAAACTTTCATCGTTTGCCAGCGGAGAGGCGTTTGCTTGGTTTCAGCGCGCAGAAGTCCAGTTTCGTATCAGGGGCGTGACTCGCTCAACCACCAAAGCGGATTATGTTCTCGCGACGATACCCGAGGACACCTTCCCAGAAATATCCGACTGGCTTTGTGAACAAGGAGACACCCTAATAGCGTATGACGAACTCAAATCATACCTTCTGCAACAGTACTCGCCGTCGCCAGCCGCCCGTATAGCAAAGCTTTTTCAGCTCTCGCAACAACCGTTGGGGGACCAAAGGGCTTCGCTTGCCCTCAGGGAAATGACCAGTATCGCTCGCCTTCAACCTGCCGCAGACGACTCTCCTCGTGAGGTGAACCTACTCCGTGCCCTTTGGATACGCCGTTTACCTGAATCTGTGCGCGCTGCCATACCCGATGTCGATAGTTTACCCATAAAGGACTTGATGACCAAAGCCGACGCCCTTATGGACAGCCACTTACTACCTCCCATCAACCGCAGTTTTGCTACTACCACTTCAGATTCGGGGCAACCGCGAAAAAATGCGCCAAAGATTGTCAGTGGCCAAAAAATGTGTAAGTAGGCCATCGCTTGTGGCGGTGGCCTCCCACGTTTCTAATCTTTTCTTTTTACAGGATGCAGGAACGGGCGTGCGATTTTTGGTAGACACGGGTGCTTGTCATTCTCTTTTGCCAAGGAAACTCTTCAAGGCACAACGTAGTCTGTCTACATCTGCCGACGTCCGCTTGGTAGCTGCCAACAGATCTGCGATACCCACCTACGGTTACGAGAGCCTCACATTATCATTCGGAAACGGTAAATTCAATTGGAAGTTTCTCGTTGCTGACGTCACAATGCCAATCCTCAGTGCGGATTTCCTCTCTCATTTCCACCTTCTGGTCGATGTCGCCCACCGACGATTGGTCAACACGGACTCGTACTTGTCGATACCTCTTCAACCCGCCCCCTCTAACCTCGCTCTCCACGTCGTACCCGGAAGTTTTCCGTCCAGAACTTCGCCAAACGCCCACGGTTCCTGCTAAGCACGGTATTTATCACCATATCAAGACGATGGGACCCCCAGTCTTCGCAAAATTCAGACGTCTGGCACCGGAACGATTGGCAGCCGCCAAACAGACGTTCGCCGAAATGGAGAAAATGGGCCTTTGCCAAAAGGCCTCCAGCCCATGGTCGTCACCCTTACACATCGTTCTGAAGAAAGACGGCTCCCTCCGTCCGTGCGGGGATTACAGGCGCCTGAACATGCAAACAGAACCGGATCACTACCCCCTCCCAAACATTGCCGATGTAACCTCCTACCTGCACAAAGCAAAGGTTTTCTCTACGCTCGACCTCCTGAAGGGGTATTATCAGGTGCCTATGAACCCAGAAGACATACCCAAGACCGCCATCACCACTCCGTTTGGTACATACACCTTCAATTACTCCTGTTTTGGCCTTCGTAATGCTGGGGCAACGTTTCAACGTCTCATGGATGGCATCTTAGGGGACCTCCCTTTCTGTGTATGTTATGTGGACGACATACTTGTGTTCTCCTCCTCAAAAGAGGAACACCTCCGTCACTTGCGCATCGTGCTCGACCGCCTGCAAAAAACGGCCTTGTAGTCCGGTACGACAAGTGTACCTTTGGCGCCAACGAAGTGTCGTTCTTAGGTCACCGTATCACTCCTGAAGGAGTCCATCCCCTCCCTGAGAAGGTAGCAGCCGTTCAGAATTTCCCCACGCCCTCGACCGTCAAAGCTCTGCAGGAATTCTTGGGCATGATCAACTATTATCACCTCTTTCTGCCAGCCATTGCCGCCACTCTTGCTCCCCTCTACGCCTCCCTCAAGGGCAAGCCAAAGGACCTGAAGTGGGGTCCCCTTCAAGAAGCGGCCTTCTGCAATGCAAAGAAGGCCCTATCAACTGCTGCGGCTCTCACTTTTCCTATCCCACACGCCCCTCTCCTTCTCTCCACCGATGCCAGCGACGTCGCTATTGGTGCAGTACTCGAGCAGGTGGTCAAAGGCTCGCCCCGCCCATTGGCCTTCTTCAGCAGAAAACTGTCCAAGGCAGAATCGGGTTATTCTACCTTCGATCGAGAATTGCTGGCGGTGCACCTGGCTGTCCGTCACTTTCGCCATTTCTTAGAAGGTACGCCCTTCGTCATTCGCACAGACCACATGCCTCTGGTGCACGCCTTCACTCGACAGTCTGACGCCTGGTCCGCCCGTCAACGCCGACATCTCTCCACCGTGGCTGAATACAATTGCACCCTCCAATACGTCCCTGGGAAAATGAATCCCGTTGCCGATGCCCTGTCAAGAACCACGTTGGCTGCCGTTCAACTGGGATTGGATTACAACGCCCTGGCTGAAGCCCAACGACAGGATCCAGAGTATCAAGCTTGTAGGACATCCTGCACGTCCCTCCGTTGGGAGGATTTTCCCCTCGAAAACTCCAACACCACCCTCCTCTGTGACGTCAGTACTGGTAGACCGCGACCTTGGATTCCTGCTCCCATGCGCCGACAGGTGTTTGATTTCATCCACGGCCTTTCACATCCCTCGTGCCGTTCTACTGCACAGCTGCTGAAGGCAAAGTTCATTTGGCACGGCATTTCTAAGGATGCTAAGGATTGGGTCCGTGCCTGTACTTCTTGCCAAACTTCCAAAGTACATCGACACACGGATTCAGGAGTGGGCACCTTTCCTCAACCTCAGCGTCGTTTCGCACACATTCACGTCGACGTTGTAGGCCCACTACCCACATCACAAGGACATCGTTACCTGTTTACCGTCATCGACCGCTCCACTCGTTGGCCTGAAGCCATTCCCATGGAAACTGCAACGTCCGCCTCATGTACATCTGCCTTACTCTCTGGATGGATTTCAAGATTCGGTATCTCTGAGCATATTACTTCTGACAGGGTAACCACTTTCACCTCTCAATTATGGACGTCATTAGCGAATCTCCTGGGCATCACCCTACATCACACAACGGCCTACAACCCCGCTGCCAATGGAATAGTTGAACGTTTTCATCGCACCCTCAAAACAGCTTTGATGTCCCGCTGCAAGGATTGCAACTGGTTTACTCAGCTTCCCTGGGTCCTCCTTGGACTAAGGACCACTCCTAAAGACGCCCTCGACGTCTCGGCAGCCGAAATGGTGTATGGCGACCCGTTGGTCGTCCCTGCCGAGTTTTTTCCTTCTACAACCTCCTCCGACGATCTTCAGCGCATATGTCACGTCGTGGGAAAATTTACTCCGTGCCGCCAGTATAATGTATGGATGTTTAGGTAGGAAGTTCTATTAACCATAATAATTACCTGGAACAGAGATGAATAAATTGTTAGTAATTATTTCTCAGCTGATCCCATCTTCGTTGATATGTGCTTGATGGATAATAATACGTTGGTATTATAAAATACGTCTTTAATGTATAAAAGACTACATTATGAACTTCACTTTGTGACAGCTGACTCTCAAGTGTATATGGAGCGTCTTACACAAATCTCACAAACCAAAACATTGCTAAACAAAAGAGCATCGCTCTGAAAAGACTTAAATCCTACTCCAGCATAAATCATAAAGAATCACATCTTATCTGAGGTAACCAACAAATGTTTGAATCCTAATACCAAAACAAATCATTACTCTTATGATCAAAGCATAACATGTCTTATTCATGCAACATGATGCAATGTTGTGCAATACCTGAAACACTTGAAATAATATAGTACATTGTTACAATAATACATAACAGTCTCCTCCCCCTTAACTTGACATTGTAAAAACATTCATAAATCTAATCTCTCAGGGGGCTTTCCTCTGTTAATCCTATTAGGAAGCACTTTAACCTCATCTTGTACTGGTACATGAATTGGTTCTGAATCTACATTGGATGTTGGACCATCTTGGTTAATACTTGACTCATTTGATCTAACTACTTCTTTAAGTTTCTCATCTCTAACATTCACATGCTCTACTGTTTTTCTGTTTAACGGCTGTAATTGATCAACATGACGTTTTACAACATTATCACCAACACGAACATCATAATGTAAATTTCCTATCTCTCTTACAATCTCTCCTGGTACCCACTTCTCTGGAGTGTTGTACGATCTTACCATAACATCAGACAAAGGTAAAAAATGTCTTACATTAGGAAGCTTTGCTACTTGTTTATACCCTTTATCTTCTAAATCACTTTGCAAACTTGGATACAACAAATCTAACTTACACCTTATCCTCCTTCCCATCAACAAATTTGAGGGTGCCACGCCTGTTGTGCTGTGCGGCGTTGTTCTATAAGACAATAAAAATTTTGACACATGCAAAAACACACTACTTGAATTCGCTCTTCTACACTTCATATTGTGCTTAAATGTTTGGACAAATCTTTCAGCCTCTCCATTAGTAGATGGATGATATGTAGCTGAAAATGTATGCTTAATACCATTGACATTACAAAATTCTTTAAACTCTTGTGAAGTAAATTGTGGACCATTATCTGTAACAATTTTTTCTGGAATACCATGCGTTGAAAAAATTTGCATTAACTCTTTTATTGTGGCGTAAGACGTTGTCGTCTTCATTGGGATAATTTCTGGCCACTTACTGTAAGCATCTACTACTATCAAAAACATATAATTCAAAAAAGGACCTGCAAAATCAATATGCACTCGTTGCCATGGATACCTGGGTAACTCCCACGGGTGCATTCTAGCAAATTGAGGATTGTTTTGTTGCATAACACAATTCATACAATTCTTTATATAACATTCCACATCTTTATCTACACCTGGCCACCATACAAAAGTTCTCGCAATTGACTTTGATCTTACAATACCTTGGTGATCAGCATGTATTTCAGACAAAACCTTATTTCTCAGTGAATTAGGAATAACTACCCTGGAACCTCTCATCACTATTCCTTGTGTCACACTCAGTTCATACCATATATCCTTATACGGTTTACAATTTTCCTCCTTTCCACATAAGTCCCTACCTGTCATTAAACTCTCCAAAACCTTACTAAGTACTGGGTCTTGCTTGGTACTGTGTGCTACATCTTTTGCAGTTATTGGTACATTACATACTGAAATTAATAAAACACTGTCATCATACTCTTCTGGAGCTTTGTCTACGGGTAATCTGGATAAAGCATCTGCATTACCCATATTTGATGTTGGACGGTATTCTATATCATAGTGGTACGCTGCTAACGTAACTGCCCAACGTTGTAGTCTTGCAGCTACCAACGTAGGTAAACTTGCTTTTGGACCCAATATTGCTAATAAAGGTTTATGATCTGTAACAAGTGTGAACTTTTTCCTACCATAAAGATACATATGGAATTTTTTTACTCCATAAACTAATGCTAAACCTTCCTTTTCTATTTGAGAGTAATTCCTTTCTGCCTTGTTCAATACTCTAGAAGTGAATGCAATTGGTTTTTCTGTTCCATCTGGCATTACATGAGATAATACTGCACCTAGACCTATGTTTGATGCATCACAAACTAATTTAACTGGTAAATCCATTCGATAATGTACTAAGAATGTAGGTGATGTTATTTCCTGCTTGATTCTTTCAAAAGATTCCTGACACTCTTTTGTCCACTTCCATTCTACACCCTTATTCAACAGATTATACAATGGATGTGCAATTGTAGACAAATTCTGAATGAAATTCCCATAAAATGTTACTAAACCTAGAAATGATTGTAATTCCTTAACATTTTCTGGCACTTTTGTTGATTGTACAGCTTTAATCTTCTCTTTAGTTTTGTGAATACCCTTGCCATTTATTACAAAACCTAAGTATTCCACTGAATCAACTTCTAAAATACATTTGTTCTTATTTACTCTAATATTATGTTCCTTCAACTTCTTCAGAACTGTTCGCAATCTTTCTCTATGTTCTCTTGTGTCTTTACCCGCAATTAAAATATCATCTATAAAAATGAGTACTCCTTGCATTCCTGAAAAAATCTTATCCATAGTTTGTTGCCATATAGCTGGACTACTTGCAACTCCATAAGGTAATCTCTTTGGCCTAAACAAACCTAAGGATGTATTTACTGTACATAATTCTTGTGAAGTTTCATCCATGGGAAGCTGTTGAAATGCTTGTCTTAAATCTAATTTAGAAAAAACACTGCATCCTGACATAGTTGCAAACATGTCTTTCGGATTTGGTAAGGGATGTTGAGCTACTTGCAGTTGTGGATTTAACGTTACTTTATAATCTCCACACAACCTAACCTGTCCACTTTCCTTCACAATAGGAACTATTGGTGTAGCCCAATCTGAATATGTGACCTTTTCACAAGAACCTTCACTTTCTAATCTCTTGATTTCTGTTTCAACTGCACTTTTCAATGCATACGGTACTGGTCTCGGAGCAAAAAATCTAGGAGAACTGTCAGGTTTCAAAACTAAAATTGCCTTTGCGTTCTTTACTGTACCTATTTTATCTTCAAATACGTCTTGAAACTCTGATATGATATCATCCATAGACATTTCATTTTTGTTTTCATCTTGTCTACCTGCAACCTTCAAAATACTAGGCCAATCTAACTTCAAATACTGTAGCCAATCTAAACCTAGCAAAGTTTGTCCATTACCTTTTACTACTGTTAATGGCATTCTCTCTAATTTCTGTTCTTTGTACTGTACTTCTACGTTCGAAGCACCTATTACCTGAATATCAAAACCATTATAACTTTTCAAAACTCTATTTGTACCTTCTAATAACAAATTAGGAATGCCTTTAGCCATTTTTTCAGACATAATTGATACATCGGCTGCTGTGTCAACTTGCATCAAAATTGGTTTACCATTTATGATTACTTCTACCATGATATGTTTCTTCGCACCTTTATTGACTGAATTTATGTGAAACGCAAAATCAGTTTCTGAACTAACCTGATTATCATGAACATTTTCCTCATTATTCTCTTGACCCATAGTATCAACTGTAGCATTTATTTTCTTTGCGTACTGTTTAGGAAATCTACAAGCAGTTGCAAAATGACCTAGCTTTCTGCAATTCTGGCATGTCTGTCCAGTAGCAGGGCATTTCTTTGCTTCGTATGCAAGATGATCAGTTTTACCACACCTAAAACACTTGGGTTTTTCCTGTTGTTTCTGTGTATAACCCTGATTCTGATATTTATGAACAATAGTGTTAGGCACTTTTCTATGACTAGGCTTTGACATATTCCTTCTCTGATTCTCATTGGTTTTCCACTTAGAACCTACTGTATTAATTTTAGAATTTTCCATTCTATTGCTTGTAGAACTACCTATTATGTGACTTTGCCTATTTGATGTTTCTAAAGCTCTGCCTGTTATCAATACCTTTTCTAATGTTAAATCTTTATGTTGCAATAATTTCTTTCTTAGCTCTTCTGATGTGCAATGTGCAATTACTTGATCTATGATAACATTCTCTAACTCTAGAAATTCACATGAAACAGCTAAATTCTTTAGTCTAGTCACAAATGCATCTAAACTTTCATTTTCTTTCTGATAAGCTTGCGCTGAAAACTGGTATCTTTCAAAAAATTTATTGACTTGAGGAGCAAAATATGTGGTAAGAGCCTTAATTGCAGCTTCACTTGTGTCATCTGTAGGCTGCAAAGTCTTAAACACTTCCCGAACTTCCCTACCTGCTGTATGAAGTAATAATGCCTTCTTTTGTGCATCCTTCATGTTCCCTAATGCTTCTAAATAAATCTTAAATTCCTCACACCACTGTTGCCATCGTGTTGCAACAGAATTAGGCTCAGCAGTGACGCTAAAAGCTTCTGGGTGCTCGATGTTAAAAGGCATTTTGTTTGCTTACCTTAATAACTGTGGTAGGTTAAGCTACTTTTCTGCAGTCACAAGTATACTTCCTACCTACCCAACTTTAAATTTCACCCCTTTGTGTATTTGATGAAATTCCTATTCTGCTGCTGGTAAAATCTTCATTGGGCGATTTTACTCTTGATTTCCGATGTACAAAACCTTCTCTTGTGCTGGCCGTCTTTGTACATAGGCTCCAATGCTTCTCCCTGCTTGTCCGTCATCCTCAAACGTCGCCAAAATATAATGTATGGATGTTTAGGTAGGAAGTTCTATTAACCATAATAATTACCTGGAACAGAGATGAATAAATTGTTAGTAATTATTTCTCAGCTGATCCCATCCTCGTCGCCAAAATATAATGTATGGATGTTTAGGTAGGAAGTTCTATTAACCATAATAATTACCTGGAACAGAGATGAATAAATTTTTAGTAATTATTTCTCAGCTGATCCCATCTTCGTTGATATGTGCTTGATGGATAATAATACGTTGGTATTATAAAATACGTCTTTAATGTATAAAAGACTACATTATGAACTTCACTTTGTGACAGCTGACTCTCAAGTGTATATGGAGCGTCTTACACAAATCTCACAAACCAAAACATTGCTAAACAAAAGAGCATCGCTCTGAAAAGACTTAAATCCTACTCCAGCATAAATCATAAAGAATCACATCTTATCTGAGGTAACCAACAAATGTTTGAATCCTAATACCAAAACAAATCATTACTCTTATGATCAAAGCATAACATGTCTTATTCATGCAACATGATGCAATGTTGTGCAATACCTGAAACACTTGAAATAATATAGTACATTGTTACAATAATACATAACAGCCAGACTTACAAGCCCCCAGCAAAGCATCACATACCAACGGACTTGCACTCTGCAACGCACGTCTTCCTGCGCAACGACACCAGCAAGCCACCGTTAACGCCCCCTTACACGGGACCTTACCTTGTGATCCGACGCAGTCCGAAAGCATTCCTCCTAAACATTCGTGGCAAAGAAGACTGGGTCTCCATTGATCGTCTAAAACCTGCTTATCTTCTGCCCGATGACCCGCCTACAGTTCGCCTCTCTAGATCAGGGCGCCCTATTTAACATGTACAGTATGTCATTTTTAGGGGGGGAGCCATGTACCAACCATGTTTCACACAATTGTACATAATTCCTTTTGTATATATTATGGTTGTATCTTCGCTCTTCCCTCGCACTAAAACGAACATGAAAATTCAAGTCTGGTTTTTCCTCTGTGATTTTGTCTGTCTTGTGTACTTGTCATGTCCTGTTGCCTTGAGGTTTTGTATGTAAGGAGAGTGTTCCACAACAATATAACTCAGTCGTTTCCAATCTGCCTTTGATTTCACAACTCCTCTCTCGGCCCGTCACACTTAGAAGAGATAGTGGTGAAGTTTCCTTTTGGCTATGTTCAAACATTTATTTCAGTTTTACTTCCGTCATATTAATTTCAGTGTACGCAAAAATAGAATTCTCTCTCTCTCTCTCTCTCTCTCTCTCTCTCTCTCTCTCTCTCTCTCTCTCTCTCTCTCTCTCTCTCTCTCTCTCTCTCTATATTGTTTCTAGAATACTCAAGAATAATTCATAAATAATAAAAACCTTATTTTATTCATTCCTCTTTTATTATCTAGGTTTATATGTCCTACTAATTAAATGGACGCAACTTCTTACGACTGAACACTCAGTTGCTAAGAGAAGCATCCAATGGCGTTTGCTCTGAAAGCAGACAGAATGGAATCTTGTTTCTTTAAGGGGAGGATTATGCGTTAGTGTGCACATTTAAAGAAGGAGGAAATCATGCCAAAGCTCCGTGGAACATCAAAGTTTGGTAGTTTACGAAGTTTTGGGCGATGATTTGTTGGCAAAGACGTTTATGCAGCAATTTCCTCTCCTCCTTTGGCGAGAATGGGAGCGTCGTTTTAGTGTGACATTTTGCCTCAGTGAGACGAAAGTCAGGAAATCCTTTCTTTATATCATCCTCTTACGAAAATTAAAAAGATACCAAATTTTTTAAAGGAGTTACATTTGAGTAACGGTCATATAGATAGCCAGTTGTTTTAACAAATAAGGAATTTTCAATTTAATTAACCCTACGAAATTAAATGCTAGAGGTCGAAAGATGGAATATGACATTCCAGGTTTTCCAGGTAGTATTACATACAACAAAATAATTAACATTAAAACAAATGTTGAACATTGAAAGGGAGAATTTTTTTTTTGCAAATTTTTCCTTTCCATGAGAAGTAACTCAATTTCATGGCTTTCTTTCTTACTTTAAGTGGAGCAAAGTATTCTTCGTGCTAATCCTTGCATGAAATTAATTTTACTAAATGTTCAAAAGGATATACAATATGTCCCCATGCTGGAAAATTGTGTTCTTTTATTCAAGGTAATATTGTTTTTTATATGAAACAAGAAGTAATTATGTAAAAATATAGTTGTTTTATAGAAATGTGGGATATTATAAGTGTTCATTAAACCAACGAATTATGCAAAAAGAATTTAATATTACCTGATATAGTATACTGTATATCCAATGGAGCTTTTATAAGGAGCTAAATATTAATCAAATGACTACAAATACCCTCTGAACTCCATAAAAAAAAGTATCTGTTTTAGGATGCGTGTTAAAACGAGATAATGCTATTCTAAATTATGTAAATATATAATTTTATTAATTCAATAATTTTGTATTTATTCATTTCATTGGCTTCTAATATATTCCTATATTGAATTTGTTATGATTTTTAGTTTTTACTGTAAGGAAACTTCCTGATAATTAGTAGCACAACATTATGGTCGATAATAATAATAATAATAATAATAATAATAATAATAATAATAATAATAATAATAATAATAATAATAATAATAATAATAATAATGATGATGATGATAAATTTTGTCTCTAATAACCTATGGTAATATTTTTTGGTGTACAAAAACATTTTTTTTACCTCAATTGTTGTTCAGTAGTATTTGGCTTTAGTCATCTTCGACACTTTTTAGTAATGAACATTTAACTGAATTTTCTAAAAGATACTTCAAATGAATGAAGCTGACATTTTTAATAGTTAAATTAAGATATGAAATTTTATGAATATCTGATTCCCAGTAAATATAGGAGAGGAAAATCCACTCTTGGGAATATGTCGTGAAGATTTCTTTTGAAACAAAATATAGGTAGAAATGTATATTTGCCCTTGGATTTTTAATATACGCATAAATTCCCCCTTATTTACAGATTTTGCTCAAAATGAAGTCTTCTGGAAAGCATTTTTGTATAGTAGTATGTTTTCAAGAAAAATTTGTGAGTGGTGGAATGTTACATTGATTTTTTTTTTCAGATGTTCAGGAGGTTCGACTAGCAGGCAATCTAATTTTCTCTCCACTGCATCACAATCCCGAAGGTTCATTCTTTCATTTCTGATTACGACACTAAAAACATTGTTGTGATATTAAACCAATATATACTATGTCTTCTGTTTCATATGGATATCTTGGTTTATGAGTGAAGGCACCAAGACGCCATTGTACAGCATTAAAATGACATGTTCTTGCTTCAGCATGCATGACTATCAATATGGCAACAATTCTCTGATCTTTCCGATGTTTCTTGGTTTCGATGAACAGTCATTTTTTGTTGGTTTTTTCTGCACACGAATCATTTTTTGATTTCTTGATTCCTGATTTCTTGTAGCTTCTATTTCTTTGGTCTTTATACTGTGCTACACGTCCAGTTACTATTCTGTCTGCATTAGTGTTCCTTTTTAAATTCCTCTGCTTCGCATTTAGCAGCCATCCTGTTTGCATTAGTGTTCCTTTTTAAATTAATCTGCTTTTCGTCTCCTGCTTCACGTCTAGCAGCCATTCTGTTTGCATTAGTGTTCCTTTTTAAATTCATCTGCTTTTCGTCTCCTGCTTCACGTCTAGCAGCCATTCTGTTTGCATTAGTAATCCTTCTTAAATTCGTCTGCTTTTCGTCTCCTGTTTCACGTCTAACTGACATCCTGCTTACATCAGTGTTCCTTCTGAAATCCTTCTGCTATTCTTTTTCTGCTTTAAGGCTTGCTGCCATTCTTCTCGCAATTATTTCCCTCCATATATTCCCTTCCTCATCTG
>NC_090740.1:83750873-83765873 GCF_036898095.1 Palaemon carinicauda
TTTAACCACAGGTTATCACAGAATTCTAACGTCTGGAGCGAGTATCTCAAAGGTTTCCCTTTAAGACATCGTAATACAACAGGGGACGCGCATGTCTGAACGCGCCACATAGCTATCTTCACCCCGAACAGAGTTAATGCTTCGGTGTGTAAGGACTGAGAATAGCTGGGAGCCGTTCCACAGCTAATCTCACTCGTGGCTACTACTGATACTCGAGACGTAAACAAACGGACGCCATTGCTCTGATGACGTCACGCCCGTCTTCATCCTGAAGCCAGTTGCTGCCCATCACCATGATACAATTGCGTAGGGTGGGAACAAAACTGGACGAAGTAGTAGGGAGGGTCCATCAGGACGCCATGGCTATCTCACCCAAAAATAGATTTTTCGCTTCGCTCAAAATCCGTTTTTTGGGCTCAAGCCATGGCGTCCTGATGGAAGAGTACCAGAGAATCAATGTATCATGGTAGATTTTCCCCCAGTATTAAGTGCCTAGGCATTGACAAAACAGCAAAGTAATCTTAGGTAAAGAACCATAGGAACGAAGTATCCTGCCCCCCTTGGTAGGAAGTTCCCATGGGCTATGCCGACGTCAAAGTGGTATTGAAGGGCTATTCATCCTGAAAGAAGAACTTGAAGAACTTAGAGATGAAGCGGAATGTTTGGTATTTGTATAGGAACATTCTGAATTAGACCAGTGGTGGTTGGGCACTGTGTATAGAGTTCATCTCTTGGTTATCAGAAGTAAGTATTCGTGTAGGAACCTTACTGAGACAGGGCAAATATAATTTAGGACTAGACATCTTAAATTCTTCATAACCATAAGAAAGGAGGAATAAATAAAACTATGACAGTATGTATTTCATAGTAAGTAGGAGCTGAAAGAGACGCATAAGTAATAAAATAGAAATTTTATTTCACAATGCAGAAATTAAATAATTTACAGCAAAAGTAAAGTTCATTTACAGTAATAATAATGTACATAGAAATAAAGGCTTGCTCTTGAATCTGAAAAGGAATTTCAGGATTAGTAGGTACTCGTTCTCGAGGAACGCAAGTCTTTAAATAACACATCATGCTCAAGGCATGCGGCACTTGTGTGACACTATGACATTTCACCTGGGATAAGAACAGTTATAAAAGCACTAAGTGTTTTTAGACATCACTATGAATCGCTCGAGGGTCAACATAGGCACCCGAAGAGTTAGAGTCCCAAGTAACTCATTGTTCTACGCAGAGTTAGGTGCAGGTTTCATAACACTACCTGCGGCTACCACAAAATGTTTGACTTCGTGCACTTGTTTCGCATAATGTTTAAAGAAAACTCGCGAGGACTTCCAGCCCGTAAAGTTTTTAAGGCTTTCAAAGTCCATGCTCTGAAAGAAGTTCAGAGAAGATGCCACTTTTCTAGGATCATGACCAGCGGGTGTACTGTTCGGATCCGCTCTGCGAATGAAGTAGGTGATTTTCGCTCTTAATTGTTTCAGTGACAGGTCGCTGCCCGATGTTTCTCCTTTGAAGAGTTGGCCTCCACCAAAGTTCGAAGTTCTGCGAAGATAGACCTTGAGACTCTCTACTGGACATAGAGAGACATCCTCCTTCAGGGGGCATATTCTCCAAGGGCCCCATCTTTTGGTGGGTAATTCGTTTTTAGCGAGAAACGTCGGATCAGGGGAGAGGGTCACTTCTCCTGAATTGGTAAACAGGATGTGTCCTTCTTCTCTTGATAATGCCACTATTTCGCTGACTCGAGCTCCCGAAGCGAGAGCAAATAAAAATATAACTTTCTGAGTCCGATCCTTGAGGGGGCATGAATCATTGTCCAAGTTGGAGGCGAAATGGAGTACCTTGTCTAGTGACCAGGAGATCGGTTTCGGAGGGGGTGCTGGACGTAGGCGAGCACATGCTTTTGGTAATTTGTTAAAGATGTCGTTGGACAGATCAATTTGGAAAGCATATAGAATTGGTCTAGCCAAGGCCGATTCGCAGGTTGAAATCGTATTGGCTGCTAATCCTTGTCCATGAAGGTGAATGAAGAAGGACATACAGAAATCAATGGTGATTTCTTTAGGATTTTTTGCCTTGACAAAGGAGACCCATTTCCTCCAGGATGATTCATATTGCCGTCTCGTGGATTCGGTCTTGTATTCCTCTAGGAAGTCTAGACTTTTCTTCGAGATCCCAAACCTCTTCTTTGCGGCAAGGGAGAGAAAATCATGAGATGAAGGTCCTTGATTTTCGATGATGAAGCGAAGACAGTCGACTTCTGTACTTGTTGAGAGAGAACTGGGCCCGGGAGAGGGATCAGCTTGGGCTGCAGCTCCAGGACCAGGGGGGTACCAGTTGCTCCGGGGCCACTTGGGAGCCACTAGGGCCGCTGTCCCTTTGAAGGTTCTCAGTTTGGAGAGGACTTTCAACAGAAGGTTGGTGGGAGGGAACAGGTAGATCTTGGACCACCTGTTCCAGTCCAGTGACATGGCGTCCACCGCTTCTGCTTTGGGGTCCTCGTACGGGGCTACGTACAGAGGAAGTTGATTGTTGTCGCTCGTTGCAAAGAGATCTATCTGAAGTTCTGGGACTTGGTGAGAGATGAAGGAGAACGATCTTGCGTCTAGAGACCATTCCGACTCTATCGGGTTTGTCCGAGATAGAGCATCCGCTGTCACATTGCGGAATCCTTGTAGGTGAACTGCAGACAGGTGCCACTTCTTCTTCTCCGCCAGACGGAAGATTGGGAGAAGCACCTGATTTATCTGGGGCGATCTTGAGCCTTGGCGATTGAGACAACGAACTACCACCGAGTTGTCTAGGGTTAGACGGATGTGGATCGAGGGCGGCGGGGATAACTTCTTCAGAGTTAGAAGGACCGCCATGGCCTCCAAGATGTTTATGTGGAACGTCTTGAATAGTGGAGACCAGGTACCTTGAGCCTGTTTCAGGTGGGAGTGACCTCCCCAACCTTCCAGTGAGGCATCCGTGTGGATGTTGAGTGATGGAGGAGGGTGTTGGAGAGGAATGGACCTTTTCAGGGCCTTTTCTTCCGACCACGGCTTTAGGAGGCGTCGTAGTCTGTTTGGAAGCCGTCTCTTGAGGTCTCTTCGAGCGATGGATGCCGAGCGTCTCCAGACTCCCGCGGCATCCTTTAGCTGTGCACGAAGCACTGGGTTTGTCACTGAGGCGAATTGTAGAGAGCCTAGAACTCGTTCCTGCTGTCGTCTTGAAATGCGTTTGGATTTCAGTAGTCGCTTGACAGACCCTGCTATTTCCTTCCTTTTCTTCTGGGGGATGGAAAGGCGGTGTGACTGAAGATTCCAGTGGATTCCCAACCACTGAAACTTCTGAGCTGGAGAGAGGCGAGATTTTTTCTCGTTGATCTTGAATCCCAGGTGTTCTAAGTACTGGGTAACTTCGTTGCAAGACTTTGCACACTCTTCGGGCGATGGAGCCCAGACTAGCCAGTCGTCGAGGTAGGCCATCACCTGGACGTCTCTTAGGCGGAGCTGTTGTACTATGGCATCCGCCAGTTTTGTGAAGATCCGAGGGGCCACATTGAGGCCGAATGGCATGGCCCGGAAGGCGTAGCTTTTCCTTTGGAGTCGAAATCCTAGGTAGGAGGAAGCGTGATGGTTCATTGGAATGTGCCAGTAGGCATCCGCCAGGTCTATAGAGACCGTGTAGGAACCTTGAGGCAGAAGGGTCCTTATTTGTTGAAGCGTCAGCATCTTGAATTTGTTGTTCTCTATGAACTTGTTGAGGGGGGATAAGTCCAGAATGACTCTGAGTTTGTCTGAGTCCTTCTTGGGAACACAAAACAGTCTCCCTTGGAACCTGGTGGACTTTACCTTCCTTATCACCTTCTTGTTCAAGAGGTCTAGAACATATTCTTCCAGAAGGGGGGTCGATTGCTGGAAGAACTGCTGGAAGATTGGGGGTGGTTGCGTCCAACTCCAGCCTAGACCGTTCTTGATGATGCTGTGTGCCCAGGGATCGAAGGTCCAACGATCCTGGAATTGGCGGAGTCTTCCTCCCACCGGAAGCACTTCATTGCTTCTGGTGTCCCGAGGACTTGTTGCCTCGGCCGCTAGCTCCCTTTCCTCCTCTACCTCTGGAGGGACGGCGAGATGCGTCTCTGCTTGCACCCCTGAACGAGCCTCTACCTTTGGCATGAAAGGTAGTGGATGGTTGCTCAAAGGCAGGGGTGAAGACCGGTGACTGTGACAACACCGGTTGGGGGACCAATTGAAAGGTCTGTTGTGGTTGGGCAACCACTTGGGAGGTAGCGGGTCCCGGAAACTGATGTCGTTGCTGACGTTGCTGGGGTTTTGGCTTCTGAGGTTTCCTCTTAGGCTGAGGTCCATCGTCCTGAGAGGGTTTCCTTTTTCTGGACATGCCCCACTTGTGGAAAAGGTTCCTATTCTCCGTGGCGGCTCTGTCAGTTATTTCCTTGACAAGGTCAGAAGGAAACAGGTGCTTTCCCCAGATGTTGGAGGAAATCAGCCTCCGGGGTTCGTGTTTCACAGTGGCACCGGCAAACACGAATTCACGACAGGCTCTTCGAGCCTTTATGAAGTGGTACAAGTCCTTCATTACTGTCAGTAAGTGGGATTTGGAGAGTACCATGTAGTGATCTGGTACTCTAGTGTCACAGGCCATCACTTCCAGTTGGACTTGATGAGAAAGAGATGCCGCAAGCCTCTCCTTCGTGTCTTGTTCCCGGCGAAGGAGGTGATCGTTGAGCTTAGGGAGGTCTTCATTAAACTGACGTCCGGCGACGTCAGGATCGAGCCTTCCCACGACGAAAGTATGCTGAACATCTTTCCAGTGTCGAGCGTCAGAGGGGGTCACGATGGAGAAGGGTCTGCACTCCTCCAGTGCAGGGCAGGGTTTCCCTTCTTCCGCCGCTTTAAGGCATGCAGCTAAGGCCTTTTCCAAGAATGGAAGAACCGCAGTGTCAGGTGCAACGTACGTAGGGTGCTTCTTGCTCAAAGCCGGAAGCTTAGAGCAGGTAAAGCCTCTACTCTTAAATGCGGAGGCTAGCATAGCCTGGGCCTTTGTGAGATCGAACACTATCTCTTCTTTAGGTTCGGTCTCTTCCTTCAAGGCAGGTTCGGAACGAAGCCGGACGTAACAGTCCGGGTAGGCCTCAAAGCTTGGGAAGAACTCCACATCTTCCAAAGGGACCGTGCCGATCTTATCACTGACAAAGATCCTGCCGGTCGCAATAACCATATGCTCTGCATACCTCCACGGGTTGGCATGAGAGCAAGCGGGGAGATCCTTGACCGAAATCTTCTTCGGCTCTCTGGATCCAATCATCGACCTGATGGACTCCTGGTTCTCCTTCAGCCTGTCGTCCATGACGGCTCTAATCAGCCGGATCAGTTCTTGAGTAGAAGAAGAAGGATCCGGAGTCGAGGAGGTAGACGGAATGGACATTTCCGTCGGTGTAGGAGTAGGAGGGGGGATGGACGAGGGAGCAGCTCCTAGCTCCGACTCGGTGTACTCCACCTTGTCTTCGTCCTCTTCGGCTCCTTGAGCCATAAGCGTCTTCTCCGTGTCTTCCGAGACGTCTGAAATCTGTTCATCATCCTCGGAATCTAAACGACACTCGTGCATGGACTGAGCCATGACCACATCAGGTTCCACCGTAATTTGGACAGTGGGGATCACATCTTTTGGTACCACTGAGTCAGGGGAGGCCTTAGGGAACAATAGGGACCTCAGTTCTTCGGTGGCCAGGTACGGTCCAGTAGCATTTTTCTGAAAGCCACGCACCCACTTGCGCAGCTTTTCACGAGAAATGTCTCTAACCTCCGCTGAAGGAGGGTTATGGAAGGCCTCAACTAGGTGGGCCTGGCAGACCGTACAATCCAGTGGATTCCAAAACTTCAAATCCCCTTTCTTGTCTGCACAAGGGGCGTGAGTCCTGCAAGCCGTATGCCCGTAAAACTGCAGGCGTTTCACAGCGCAGAAGGCGAAGTCACACTTCATCTGCTCCTCCTGTGGAAGAAAGAGAAAATGAGTATGGGGGAGTCATAAGAATGGCTCTTAAACTAAGTTAATATTAATCATTAATTTTAACTTAAAGAAGGTGTGATGCATAGAGAATGAAAACAGTAAAGGAGAACATGCTCCATGCATCTCGCCCGGCTGGTTACCATAAGCTTGGTCCCTGGATAATCCAAATGACCGAGATCATTGGATATATTTTCCTAGAATTCCAAGTATTTTAGAATTCCATGGAAAACCAAGGACCAGATTGGGATCGAATTCATTCGGTTCCCAGTTAAGAGCCAGAAGGCCTCATTTAAAGGGTAACTGCTTCTGGCAACCAGCCGTGCTAAGATGCACATAGCATGCTGGAATTAGAAGAATGCAGAGACAGCATGATCACTAATAGAGCAGTACTAGGTACTGATCTTAATAGCAGAAGCAGCTTATCTGTTTGCGATATAGGGCTATCATAGTCTTATGATAGCTACAGTAAGGGGGTGCAAGTATTCTTGATGCCTCCGGGGCATCCGGCAAGCCGCCGGCATGCCGGTGCTCGCTCCAGCATAGATTCTGGCATTAGGACAGACAATTTTCAAAAGTCAGTTAAATACCAGGATGGCGCCCGCCGGCACAACGGCGGCACGCCGGCAGGGAGCGGCGACTCCGGCAGTCGGAGGATGCCAGGTTGGTGACTGGGATAAGGATGGTAAAGGCTGTATCGGGTTGCCGGCAGTATATGCCGGCACTCCGGTGATCGAACGGCAAGCGGACGACTAGATAGGAGTAGGAGAGCCGCCGGTAGTAGCCGGCGGCAGCCGGCAGTCCCTCGGTACACGGGGGGCTGGCGGCAAGGGTAGGGAAGTCACCAAGTAGGAGGCAGGTATTGCCGACAGTAGAGGCGGCAAGAGACCGGCACCCGGATAGATAGAGAGACAGGGGGGAGGGGGGAAGGGATGCAGGAAGTACCATCAGGGTTCCAGACATCCCTCCCCCTCCCTGAGGGGGTGTACCCATGATAGAGGCAGGCTCTAACATCCATGAGCAGGGGTCACTAGGGACCGGGAGCAAGGTAGCCCAAGGGAGGGCTAGGGAACACCCAAGAGGGGGGGGAGACTCCCATATGCAGAACTATACTAGTAACTAACCTTATAGGACACTATGAAGGTATATGTACCAGAGTGGACTGCACAAGGAAGCTCGGGTAGCCCTACTCTTCCACCCTAAGGAGGAGTTGTAGGACAGGGGACAGATGAGTATAAACTAACCTAAGCATAGGCTAGGCTATACAAGAGATAGGTGGGGAGGGAGAAGAGAGAAGTCTTCCCAGGAAGGGTTTCTGTACCAGAGCGGCCACTAAGGAAAGGGAGGACACTCCCTAACCTAAGATCAGGCTGATCGGCTAAAACGGTGCAAGAGTACAGTTTCAGCATGGAACAGAGAAACCTTCCTAACCTAACCTAGAACAGGGCTAAAAGTCCTGAACTAGGAAAGGAAGAAGACATATCGCTATCGCAGGAAAGTCATAGACTATCCTAGCCATAGAGGTAGGCTAGCCTAACCTCACTCTCGGACGCAGCCCTAAAGGGGGTTCATTCCTTTAGGGAGGACAGAGAGGCGATATATACTCTATTAGACAATTAATCCCTTTACTCAGAAAAGGGATCAAGGCTAAATAGAGGGAATGCCAAGGCAGGGGATGAAGTAAGCATATAGGGGTCCTAATATTAGGTTAGGCTAGAAAGAGTCACTGACTAGCCTATCCCCTATATGGTCCCTGAAGGCGAAAACATTTGCATCACTGTCAAAAGTATTGTAAAATAGTAATGCCACTATCTTCATAACTTAGTCTAGGATCACTAATAAATCATGCATGAACACTTGTATGTAGGCTCCTGGCCTGGGGGCTATAGTAGCCGACTGGTATGAGGTCAATCGATGACCGATAAAAAGCGTCTAAACACGATATAAAAGTTCCTAGCTATGAAGACTAAATAAACTAATGAATTCGATTAGTATATAATGCCGGAAACGTTGTTGTGGCTAACTAAATAAGACATGCATAACAACAACGACGCCATAAAATGGCGGGTCCGGTAGAGGCACAGCTCTGCCACAAAACATCAATTATTTCGAAAAGTAATATTTACTTTACGGCCAGAGCTTAATTAAACAATACTGGAACCTTGTACTCAACTTTCCAGAAGAAGGCGAGGCTGAAGGTAACGACATAGCGAAGATAAGTTGAGTATAATGTCTTTTATGTATAAATGTAGGCTCTTGGTAAAATTTTGAGTGATTAATAGGATTAATCTTTGATACAAGAGCCGTAGCCTACCAGAGGCGTCCTGGACGCTGTCGCTCGCTAGGTATAAATTAGTTAGTCAGAGCGACATTCCTGGTTGTTTTGCTTTAATAAATTTTAGCTATTTAGCATTACATAGGATTTCCTTTCGTGCTTAGTATTATTTGGCAAAGTATTCGCCATTCTGGCCTACGCTAGGCCACGTAGCCTAGTCGTTTGGTCCTAGTACTTCATGCATGATTATGGTTTTTCCGAGTGTAATTAAAATTTTATTGAAGCTTTAGGCTATATTTTATACATTTTAGACTGTGTGGAATATTTCCAAGAGAGTATACGAGTGAGTTTCGGTGATTTAGGTAATCGATTCTCTTGGTGCCTAGGCTAGTTGCTTATGGAGCCTTAGTATACTTTACCATACTCCCCGATTGCTTTCTTTTCTTCGGAGAAGGTATGCAATCCCTTTCCCTCTGTTTAAGCCTTGGGCTTATCCCTAAGTGGGTTTTTCCGAATTTATTTTCGATAAAACTATACTGGGGTGTTACTGTACCTTCCTGTTCCTGTAGTATGGTTCAAGAGGGACAGAACAACAGAGTTTTTTAGTCTGATTCTGTGTTGTCTGGCTTGGGGCTGAGTCCCCCTCGCTGACCTGACACAGACAAAGGGAGCTTAGCTCCCTTAGGTCACTTCCGAAGGTTTCTGTGGATATGATTCCTTTTTTTTGTGATCTACCAGACTAGTCCTTGTTGCGGTTCTCGGGGGAGGATAAGTTCTTTCCCTGGGAGTAGCAACGCCTTCCTTGCTTTGGTGCTCTGGGAGCTGGCAAGAATTGCTGGCCTTTCCCCTTAGATCTCCCTTAGGCTAAGATAAGTTTCTTGGCTGCGGGTGATCTGTCACTAAAGCAAGGTTGGCAGGACCCTCTTGTCCCTTCCCCCTCTTTCTCCGTAATGGCCGAGCCATTACTGTACTGTACGTCGTTCTACATCTGGACCTAGTATAGGTTAGGATGTGGAATTGACTCAGCCCCTTGCCGAGCTGCTGGCCGGCAAGGGTCTTATGTTTTCGAGTGCTGCCCGGACCTCTCTTGGTCCCTCATCCATGCCTGCCTGTAGAGCCAGACGGCATTGGTCAGGAAGCCTGAATTAGTTTCTCCCCTTTTTTATATGCACTCTTTCAGTTGCCGGGCTTGGAGGTTGTGTACACTCTTATCCCGGCATCCATTCTATTTTTCTTCTAGTGCTGTACCTGACCCGGCTGCCGGCCTATGAGGCCAGCAGCCGGGCAGGTTTAGTCCTCTGGTTCTTTTGCTGCCGGCTGGCATCTGTCTTGTACCTTTGCCGGCCGGCTTATGTCAGCCCTTGTCTGCCGGTCACCAAGAGTGTGGCCGGCAGCTGGGTACTACCTTGTGTAGTTGCTGGCCGGCAGCCATTGCCGGCCAACATTGGCTGTTACCGGCCGGCAGTTGCTGCCGACCGGCACATGCATTTGAACCAGAGTGCTGCCGCCTTATAGCTGTTAAGTAGTATACTTTAAAGCTAGTTGTGGTGTGTGCCGGTCGGCAAAGGCAGGCCGGCACACATCCCCCTATACTGTACTAGTATTCTTCAGTATAACATATACAGTAAGAAGAAAACTATGGTAAGGGTTTTGGTACAGCACTGTGTCTTCTAACACTATTGTGTTTTCTTGCACATCCCTTTGCTGTTGCCCTACAGATAGGAAGCTGAGTTCTTTCCTGTCTATTATCTAGGATTTTAAAATCATTGCTTAGGTGTGAGCTCAACCTGTTTCCTCTGGAAACCTTGCATTGGTTACTCTAGAAGAGATAAACCATTTTGATTTTATTATCTGGAAGGCTGCAACAATGGGTTGTGAGGGAAACACAAGTGTGTGTCTTTCCTTTCTGAATTGTTATCCTATACTATGCATATCCAGTGATACATAGTTCACTTGATACTCATGGAAATTTCTTCTCTTTACAGAAGGACACTCCGAAGTGGGGAAGTGCTTTCTGCAATGTCAGCAGCAAGAACCTCTGCGGACATGAGTTTTGTAGGAGACACGCAGCATACGCTGTCTCCAAGGATGATCTCCGGTATTGGGACCCTCAGGTATGTACTGTGTGCACTAACCTGATTAATGAGACATTTAAATAGCTAGGAAGAAGCTTCGTACCTGGGTAAGGGGCTTCCAAAAGAACACTTCTGGCCCTTATCTTCCAAGTGAGAAGATGAGGGCGTATCTTTTCCCTAAGGCATCAGCTTATGCAGTGATTCCCCAGCCTCAAGAGGAGATCCCCTAAGTTCAGATCCAGGTGGATGCTGAAGTCGCGGTCGCGATGCAAGACATCCAGTTAGATGACAGGATGTCTGATGTGGACGGGTGTCAGGAGGAAGACCTCCTGGCAGAAGCCCAGGATGAAGTTCAAGCCCCAGACGTTGTAGAGGTAGACGTCGACGAGGTGTCGGCTACTCCGGTTCAGATTCCGGAGCCTATTCCCTCTACATCGGCCGGTCTCCCAGTAGAGCTGGGACAGGCCCTCTCTTCTATTTGTTGGAATGATCCAACAAATGCAGAAGGAGAATCAGGAGAAGGCGGCTGCAATGGAAATGCGAATGCAGTGCCTTGCAGAATCAAAGGGGCCCCAGAAAAAGCTCAATGTGAAAGACCTTCCCTTGTGCTCAGATGCTAACCCATGGAGGTATGCTGAGCACATGCCGATGACGACTGGAAAGATCGTCATCTCGGATAAGCTGGGCTCAGTTCCCCTGGAGGAGGTGGAATTCTGGCCCAGCAAGGCATCATATCCGGACTGTTATGTCTGGCTGAGGAAGGAACCAGCTTCAAAGGACGAGACAGAGCCGAAGGAGGTCATAGTGATGGACCATGCTAAGGCTCAAGCTCTACTTTCATCCTCGATGAAAGAGAGGGGCTTCTCTAACTCAAAGGTAGCCGCATTGAATAGGAAGCTCCCTTCCTTTGTGTCCTCGCCTACTAGAGCCTTCCCCTTTTTACAGAAAGGGTTTCTGGCTGTACTAAAAGCAGTCGAGGCCGGCAAGTCTTACCCCTCCGTAGAGGAGTGTAAACCCTTGTCGCTGGCCCTGCCTATGGACCACAAAGACTGGAAGGACGTCCATCTTACGTTCTCAGTTGGAAAGTTGGAGGCTGATATTGCCGGACGTCAGTTCGGCAAGGACCTCCCTAAGCTGTCTGACTTTCTTTTGCGAAGTGAGTTCGATACAAAGGAAAGACTGACTGCCTCAATGTCTTTTCAGACTACTCTCGAGACGATGGCAAGTGACCCCAAGGTCCATGAAATGTTCATGGTAGTGGCCAAGTCTCATCAGGCCACAGTGACGAAGGACCTTTATGGCTTCGTCAAGGCAAGGAGAGCTTGTAGGGAGTTCGTGTTTACCTCGGCTACGGTGAGGCACGAGCCAAAGAAACTAATCTCCTCCAACATTGGGGAAAAGACCTTTTCCCTACCGACTTGGTCAAAGAAGTTGTTGATAAGGCTGCCTTGGAGAATAGTAACCTTCTCCAGAAGTGGGGCCTGGCTATCAAAAGAAAGTCTTCCCCGGATGAGGGTCCTCAACCAAAGAGGAAGACTATGAGGACTAGGCTACCGTCTCGGCCAGCCAAGCCTCTTAGACAGCAACAGCAACTGCAATTGCCATTGCCCACAGTGCCCCAGATCGTGGCACAAACCCCGACCACTTTTCAGTGGGTACCCCAGGCCGTGTCGACACAGTCCACGGCATTCACCCCAGCGTTCGAAGGGCAGTCTACTTCCTTTCGAGCAAAGCCTAGAGGAGCAGCCAGAGGCTCGTCTAGACGCCCCTCAAGTGGAAGGGGATTCAGGGGTGGTCGTGGTCAGGAAGGCTAGACCTCAGGACGGCAGTCCAAGTGAGGTGATACCGGTAGGAGGGAGACTTCTGAAATTTCGGAATCGGTGGACCTTCGATCCCTGGGCCCACAGCCTACTCAAGAATGGACTGGGCGGGAGCTGGTACAGCACTCCACCCCCGTGCCTTCGGTTTTCCCAACACTCCACCCCCGTTATGGAGGAGTACGTTCAAGAACTGTTGGAGAAAAAAGGTGATCCGAAGGGTGAAGCCCATCAATTTCTAAGGGAGGCTATTTTGTGTTCCCAAGAAAGACTCGGAAAAGCTCAGAGTCCTTCTGGACTTGTCGCCACTCAACAAGTTCATAGTGAATTGTAAATTCAAAATGCTAACACTGCAACACATAAGGACCTTACTGCCCAAGAGGGCATATTCCGTCTCTATAGACTTGTCAGACGTCTATTGGCACATTCCAATTAGCCATCGACTCTCCCCCTACCTAGGGGTCAGGCTACAACGAAGACTATACGCCTTCGGAGCCATGCCATTCGGGCTAAACATAGCCCCAAGGATTTTTACGAAGCTTGCGAGCGGAGCTCTCAAACAATTACGCCTAAAGGGAATTCAGGTAGTAGCCTACCTGGACGACTGGTTGGTGTGGGCAGCATCCGAGACAGAATGCTTGCAAGCTTCCAGTCAAGTGATCCAGTTCCTAGAGTACCTAGGCTTCAAGATCAACAGAAAAAGTCTCGACTTTCTCCATCTCAAAAGTTCCAGTGGCTGGGAATCCACTGGGACCTTTTGTCACACCGTTTCTCCACCCCGGCGAAGAAAAGGAAGGAGATAGCGGGTTCTGTCAAGAGACTTCTAGATTCCGAAAGGATATCAAGACGCGAGCAGGAGAGGGTACTGCGCTCTCTCCAGTTTGCTTCGGTGACAGACCCAGTGCTAAGAGCACAGCTAAAGGATGCAATCGGAGTTTGGAGAAGTTATGCATCAAACGCGCGAAGAGATCTGAGAAGACCACCCGCTTCGGCTAAGTACTCTTCTCAGGCCTTGGTCCCAAGCCAGACATCTAAAGAAGTCGGTTCTTCTTTAGCCACCTCCCCCGTCGGTGACGATTCACTCAGACGCCTCGAAGGAGGGATGGGGAGGTCACTCTCATCGGAAAAAAGTCCAGGGGACTTGGTCCAAGCTATTCAAGACCTTTCACATAAAACTTTCTAGAAGCTAGGGCAGTGCTCCTTACCTTAAAGAAAGTCTCCCCACGTCACTCGATCCACATAAGGTTGGTGATAGACAGCGAGGTAGTTGTGAGATACTTGAATCGACAAGGATCGAGGTCACCACCTCTCAACCAGGTGATGTTGGCCATCTTCCGATTGGCGGAAAAGAAGAAGTGGTACCTGTTGGCAGTTCACCTTCAAGGAGTCCGCAATGTGACAGCAGACGCTCTATCCAGGTTCTCACCGATAGAGTCGGAATGGTCCTTAGACGCAGGATCATTCTCCTTCATTCTGAATCAGTCCCAGAACTGCAGATAGACCTCTTTGCGACGAAAGACAACAAGAAGTTGCCCCTGTACGTGCCCCGTACGAGGACCCCTTAGCGGAAGCAGTGGACGCGATGTCCCTCGACTGGAATAGATGGTCCAAGATTTATCTGTTCCCTCCTCACAACCTTCTGTTGAGGGTCCTCAACAAACTGAGATCCTTCAAAGGGTAGCGGCAATAGTGGCCCACAAGTGGCCGAACAGCGTGTGGTTCCTCCTGGCATTGGAACTGTAGCGGAGGTTTGTACCACTACCAGATCCAGTTCTGACCCAGCGAGTCCAGAAGTCAACTGTCTGCGCTTCATTACAGAAAACCCGGACCCTGCAGCTCATGATTTTCTCTCCCTAGCGGTGAGAAAGCGTTTCGGGATTTCGAAAGCCAGTACAGACTTCCTTGAGGAATATAAGTGCAAATCTACTAGAAGGCAATATGAGTCATCTTGGAGAAAATGGGTGGCCTTTTGTCAAGGCGAAGAATCCGCAGGACATCTTGACAGACTTCTGCTTATCTTTCTTCTCCAACTCCATGGTCAAGGATTGGCAGCGAACACGATTTCAGCGTGTAAGTCTGCTTTGACAAGACCCATTCTATATGCCTTCCAGGTCGACCTAGGTAACGAGATCTTTAATAAAGTCCCGAAAGCCTGTGCTAGGCTCAGACCTTCAGCACCTCCAAAGCCCATTTCATGGTCTTTAGACAAGTTCTTCATTTCGCTTCTCTGTTGAGCAATGAAGAGTGTGCGTTAAAGGATTTGACACAAAAAGTTATTTTCCTATTTTGCACTCGCGTCCGGGGCCAGGGTTAGTGAGATTGTAGCCTCTCGAGAGAGGCAGGTCGTGTTCAGTTCCTGGATGGGGGAGAACTGAACCTGTTTCCGGATCCTACGTTTCTCGCCAAGAATGAGTTACCCACCAACAGGTGGGGTCCCTGGAGAATCTGCCCTCTGAAAGAAGATGCATCTCTATGTCCAGTAGAATGCCTAAAGGTCTATCTTCATAGAACTTCAGACTTCAAGGGTGGTCAACTATTCAGGGGAGAAACATTAGGCTAAAATTTATCTCTGAATCAACTCAGAGCGAAAATCACATATTTTATTCGCAGAGCGGATCCTGACAATACACCCGCAGGTCACGATCCGAGGAAAGTTGCCTCATCCTTAAATTTCTTTAATTGTATGGATTTTGAACATCTCCGTTCATACACTGGCTGGAAGTCTTCCAGAGTGTTCTTTCGCCACTATGCGAAGCAAGTAGAGGAACTAAAAGAGATCTGTGGTAGCAGTGGGTCGCGGTGTTAACCCTACTGTTTA
>NC_090740.1:83778373-83840031 GCF_036898095.1 Palaemon carinicauda
ATAGTTCACTTCGATATTTTCCAGCCACTTTTTCACTTTTTTCACCATCCTGCTGAAAAATTTCAGCTCCTGTAGCCGCCAAAACAATCCGCTAAATTATCTTTCAAAATGTTCAAATAGTGTTCAGCATTAACCATTATGCCTTTAGGCAAAATAACAAGGCTTGGGGCACCACCATAGGCAAACGAACCCCTGACCATAAGCGATGCGGGGGTACTTAACTGTCTTGGCCGTGAGATTAGGCTTAAGAGGATCTGACCCCTTTCGCCTCCACACTTTTTTCCTGGTCGTCTCACTCATTCAAAAGGTCGCTTCGTCACTCCACAAGACACTTCGCCACTGCTCCAAGGTCCAATCCTTGTATGTCTTGGCAAAAGCAACCCTCCTCTTCTTTTGTTTCAAAGTTAAAGCGGGCTTCTTTCTCGTGATCACTTTCTCGTAGTCGAGGCGCTTCAACAGGTTTTCCTGAATCGTGACGAACACTGACGTCGCTCAACAATTTAGGGTTCTGTTCTTTCAGTTGCTTAGATGTTAAGGTTGGATTTTCTTCTAGGCTTCACTTTAAAATAACTAAAGTACGATCAGGAATCTTCCGGGGGGGAGGGGAAACCAGTCTGGGAGTGAGAAGGGATCTCGGCGCTACCCTCTACTTTGTACTTGGCCACCAAGCGCCTCACTGTCCTTTCTTTCACGTCAGTATTCTTCACTATTTCCTTCATTTGCAGACCTAAATTATGACAGGTTATCACTCTAACACTGTCATCGTGACTTGTACGGGGTCCAGACATCACTGGGGGGGGGGGGGTTTGATAGACAAAAATGCCACGAGAACTCACAAAAGAACAATTGCAACTCGGCCCTCTCAACCTGACACAACCTCACTCCACGACTACAGGAAACATACTGGCTAGCTTCTACCTACGCAGATGTGTAGATGCCAACTTGTATAAGAAGATGCCAAATAGTCAATTTGTGCCAGTCGATTTTTTCCCCGATAAACCCCATGCCTCCGATTTACACGGAACGCTGTGTCCTGTCCACTACCTGGACAGACCGACCCGCGCTGACTGTATATCCATCCATATACCAAAGGCACTTCCCCCAATTTTGGGGGTAGCCGACATCAACAAAGAAACAAAACAAAAAAAGGGGACCTCTACTCTCTACGTTCCTCCAGCCTAACCAGGAACTCAGCCGAGTTCAGCTGGTACTGCTAGGGTGCCACAGTCCAACCTCCCACATTATCCACCACAGATGAAGCTTCATAATGCTGAATCCCCTACTGCTGCTACCTCCGCGGTCATCTAAGGCACCGGAGGAAGCAGCAGGCCTACCAGAATTGCGTCACAATCGCTCGCCATTCATTCCTATTTCTAGCACGCTCTCTTGCCTCTCTCACATCTATCCTCCTATCACCCAGAGCTTTCTTCACACCATCCATCCACCCAAACCTTGGCCTTCCTCTTGTACTTCTCCCATCAACTCTTGCATTCATCACCTTCTTTAGCAGACAGCCATTTTCCATTCTCTCAACATGGCCAAACAACCTCAACACATTTATATCCACTCTAGTCGCTAACTCATTTCTTACACCCGTTCTCACCCTCACCACTTCGTTCCTAACCCAATCTACTGCAAGATACACCAGCCATACTCCTTAGACACTTCATCTCAAACACATTCAATTTCTGTCTCTCCATCACTTTCATTCCCCACAACTACGATCCATACATCACAGTTGGTACAATCACTTTCTCATATAGAACTTTTTTTACATTCATGCCCAACCCTCTATTTTTTACTACTCCCTTAACTGCCCCCAAACACTTTGCAACCTTCATTCACTCTCTGACGTACATCTGCTTCCACTCCACCATTTGCTGCAACAACAGACCCCAAGTACTTAAACTGATCCCCCTCCTCTCCATTCAACATGGCATTCAACCTTGCACCACCTTCCCCTTCTCGTACATCTCATAACCTTACTCTTACCCACATTAACTCTCAACTTCCTTCTCTCACACACCCTTCCAAATTCTGTCACTAGTCGGTCAAGCTTCTCTTCTGTGTCTGCTACCAGTACAGTATCATCCGCAAACAACAACTGATTTACCTCCCATTCATGATCATTCTCGCCTACCAGTTTTAATCCTCGTCCAAGCACCCGAGCATTCACCTCTCTCACCACTCCATCAACATACAAGGTAAACAACCACGGCAACATCACACATCCCTGTCTCAGCCCCACTCTCCCCGGAAACCAATCACTCAATTCATTTCCTATTCTAACACATGCTTCACTACCTTTGTAGAAACTTTCCACTGCTTGCAATAACCTTCCACCAACTCCATATAACCTCATCACATTCCACATTGCTTCCCTATCAACTCTATCATATGCTTTCTCCAGATCCATAAACGCAACATACACCTCCTTACCTTTTGCTAAATATTTTTTCGCATATCTGCCTAACTGTAAGAATCTGATTCTTAAAACCCTTACCCTCTTCTAAAACCACCCTGTACTTCCAAGATTGGATTCTTTGTTTTATCCTCAATCCTATTAATCAGTACTCTACCATACACTTTTCCAACTACACTCAACAAACTAATACCTCTTGAATTACAACACTCATACACATTTCCCTTACCCTTGAATAGTGCTACAATACATGTACAGACCGAATCTACTGGTACCATTGGCAACACAAAACACATATTAAACAATCTCACCAACCATATATATATATATATATATATATATAAATATAATATATATATAAATATTATATATATATATATATATATGATATGAATATATGTATATTATATATACATATATTCATATCATATATATATATATATATATATATAGTATGTATATCGTATACACATACATACATACATACATACTTGCATAGACAAACATACCCATCCAAACACACAAACACAAACGCACACGCACACACATACACACACACACATATATATATATGTATATATATATATATATATATATACATACATATATTTATATATATAAACATACATATATATATATATATATATATCTTTATATATATATATATATATATATGTATATACATATACATATATATATATATATATATATTTATATATATGTATATATATATATATATGTGTGTATGTATATATATTATATATATATATATATATATACATATATATATATATATATATGTGTGTGTGTGTGTGTACATATATATATATATATATATGTATATATATATATATATAATACATATATATATATATATATATATATGTATATATATATGTTTATATATATATATATATATATATGTATATGTATATATATATATATATATATATTTATATATATATACATATATATATATATATATATATATAAATATATATATATATATTATATATGTGTGTGTGTGTGTGTGTGTGTGTATGTTGAAGAATGCGTGTATGACGGTATGTGCATTTTTGTTTGTATCGTATGTGTGTATCAGAATGAATTCAGGCAAATTTGTATTGTGTATTCTTTTAAGAATTCCGAATCATTAATACCTACAGGCTTTTTCTTCCTAATTAGGTACGTCGAGTAATTGCATTGTTGGACACGAACGTGGAATTTTCCCCCTTCAACCTGTTCACTCTGAGCAGTCGATGCATTATACCTGTAAGTTGATTGTTTGGGACAGGGAGTTATATTCATGAGGAAATCACTTCTAATTTTTTCATTCTTTTTCCTAGATATTGCTGAAAGTAAGACAAAATTCATTTCCACAAAGGAAGATCATAACGAAATTTGTGTATTTTAAAAACAAAACTGATTCAAAATTTCAGTTTTCATAAACTCATAGAATTATAGAATAGTTTATTAAAGACTGGCTTCCGATATCCGCACGCTAAAGATGTAAACGCATTATGAGAAAAATATCTTTATCATCTGGTGTTGCATTTCTAAACAATGTTAAAAAGATATCTAACTTTACCATTTATTACATCAGCTAATCAACTTTGTATTAGATATAGTAAGTGGAATCGCAGGATTCAAGGTAACCCCTGAAAGGTCCTTAAATCCTATAGGGTATAGTTCTTTTTGTAAATACAGCTACCAAACATATCTTGCAAATCTGATTTCAGTTGGTAAATAAATCTGTGTTGGCTCCTTCAGTACTGTTGAAAAATTTATGTTACATTTAGAGTCCGTTAAACCCAGCCACCTCAGACATATCGTGATATGGTCATAAATCTAAGAATAAATACTATTGACTCATTGAAGCACATATTTCAGTCATACGCATGTTTGCTTGTAGATAATAATTAGGAAAGAAGGCCTCTTTAACTTAGAATTAATGAAAGCTATAGGAACAGTTTCAAAGGAATAACGAGAACTATTCTGCAATCTATTATCATCGGTAACTGAGACAACGAACATTTTGAAAATTCGTCTTGATAGCAGAGATGGAAAGAACATGAAATATTTATGATTTCATCATTAGGTATTTGTCATCCAAATATTCAATCACTTTATGGTTCTATTCTTTAAAAAAAATAATCAAGCCTCAGAATATGTTCGTTTCTTCCCGTCCTTGGTCACCAGTATAATTTTACACATGTACTACATCTAAATGCAAGAATAATGTCACATTTAACCTCATTTCAGAAACACATTTATTACAGGAATATTATATAGAAAAGTAGGTAAATAGAACACTGAAGGAATCTTTTATCTCTCAACAGATCATGAGTACTGTTGCAACTTATTTCTTCATAGCTGTGCAGTTCAAGATCTCAGAAAACTCACTTGTCAACAAAACTTCTCTCAGCTAAACACACTTTTTTCCTGCATAATGGAACACTTTTAAATTCCAAGATTTTCCTGCACTAATAGCGAGCTTTAAGATTCTTATGTACCTGCAACAGTTGTCACAATACAACCTAACTCTTCTGGCATATTAGTATTTCTTTACTGGCTTTTAAAATGGAGAACTTTATGAAACTACAGAAAATAATATTCATGAAAAATTGACGAATATCAATAAACCCATATTATAGGGAGAATGCTCAGGCATTTTCCCATAGTATTCGAATATTTATTGTTGTTGACTTTTAGTATATTACTCATGGAATTTTCTACAGAAATATATAAGAACTGTAGTTAGCTTAGAAAATATTTCCACTTTATTGGCTTTCTAAACACTTTGTTTTAAGATGTAAACATTCTAAACTTTTGAGTCATAATTTTTTACTAATATATTTGGCTAATGTAAACTGTAGTATTGTTTAAAATTAAAGATCAATAGGTAAAGTACTAAGATATTTTTTTTACTAAATGGTGCAAAATAATTAACATATGATTAATTCATTTCTAAAGCCAAGGTTCAGAACGTTTGCCTTACTCTGCATCCAATGTGATACTCACCGAGGAAGAATTTCTAGGAACTAACCATGTTGACTAATTGCAAGACTAGAGAGGTGTTGTGTTTTATTTGTGAATCACCCATAACTACCATAAGCTTAAGTGGCAGTTAATGTTTTCTTAGATCAAATCTTATGCTGTCCGGGATATTAAAGACATGCCATTTTCATTTGCTCTCACCGGGTTCTTGACTAGACATAGCTGCAATTATTGCGTAAAACTTTGTTAACCAAAGGAAACAGCTTTGCCAAACATACTGGCCACATGATGCTGGGTATTGAGGGTATGCCTCGTTGATTATGTAGATGTGCATCATCCCAACCATCAAGATGAACTATGTAATCTAATATCTGTCCATGTGGCTAATGTACGGAGTATTGTCTCCAGCTTTAGGTTACGTCCTCTGGACAGATGAATCTCTCTACTGCTCAACCAAGTCTTAGGCCACTTTCGGTTCGAATCAGGATAATGTTTTTTATAAATAATTTAGAAGAAATGGTCTTCCTACTTCATATCCCTAAAATATGAACCTTTTTTTTTTTATTCCTGAAAAAATTATAACAATAAAAACACGGTTTAGTTGTCAAAATACTCTTTTAGTCATGCCTAAGATATGACCACCGAGGCATTTCTTTTCAAAGTTTCGTAGTTAAGAAAAACTACAAGATCGGAAAAATCTCCTTCAGGAAGTTTCATATTACTAATTAAATCAATTTCAATAGAAACTTCAATATATTGGATTTCATTCACACACAAAAAAAAAAAACTTCAACCAAGAGTTTGGGAAAACGTTTATTTTTTTCTTTTCATAATCTGGGATATTAAACCTATGAATATTGAGATAAATCCGTAAACATTAATAACCCAAGACAGTGGAAGGCCAAGCTACAAAGACTATTTCACTACCCAAGACTAGAAACAGTAGTTTGCTTTTGGAGTGCCCTTCTCCTAGAAGAGCTGCTTCCATAGCTACAGAGTCTCTTCTACCATTACTATGTGGAAAGTAACCACTGAATAATTGCATTGCAGTAGATAACCCCCTGAGCAATGAAAACTGGTTTGGTAATATGAATGTTTTTAGGTGTATGAGGACAGAGGAGAATGTGTAAATAATATTCCAGACAGTTCTGTGTATGTGTAGGCAAGGGGGAAAGCGAACCGCAACCAGAGAGAAGGATCCAATGTAGTACTGTCTAGTCCCGGGGTGGCCAACCTATGGCGCATTACACGATTGCAAGTGGCGCATTACAGTATACCCCAAAGATAATAAAAGAAATAAAAATATTCCTGCTCAAAAAAATAATTGTAATACTATAATATTGATTTCTGAAAAAAAAATAAAATAAATAAAAATTAAGGGGGGCGTCTGCTATATCCTGCGTTTTTATTTATAATTATTCAAAATACACCACTGCTATATATGGTTTGGAGTTTAGAGATATATAATACCTTCATCATATACAAGTTTCAAGTCATTTGATCACACTTTTTTTTTATAAGCAAAAATCACGTTTTAAAAATAAATTTAGGTACAATTTTCTCCTATAATATGACAACAATTGTATTGAAAATCATAACATCAAAACTTCTTTATTAACCGAATAATTGTCTACAACATTTTTTATTTTCCCATTTCTTTATTTTTGATATTTTTTCTTATTTTTTTTCGTGTGCAAAATAATCATGAAAAAAAGACAAAAAAGAAAAACCGCCAAATATGTCCAAATCTACATACTTAAGGATTGAAGGGGGGTTAAATGTTGTGTGGTGCATCTGAATTAAAGGGAAAAAAGTTGGTGCATGGGAAACAAAAGGTTGGCGACCCCTGGTCCAGTCAGTCCCATAACTCATTAGCAGTAGAATGTCAACGGGTAGCTAGTGCCCTGGCAAAACTATTAAAATTATGAATAATACATCATTGAGAGATAAATCTAAAAGTTCTGAAATGAGGTTTAAATAGTTATTCAGATAAAGGGACAATGTTAAAACAAGCTTTGAGTGACCTAATTCTATTTAATCCTGATAAATCATTCGTTAAAGAGATTAAAGGCTGAGAATGGTTGTTCTCTTTAACTAATCTCTGTTATTCTAATCTCGGAATGAGAGGATAGAAGAGAGAAAAATAAACTACTGCTGATTCTAATTGGTTGATAAGAATTGTTGGCTTCTTATATGTAATAGAACTCGGAATGGCTCTACTCATTTCAAAGTTACGAATTATAAATTGATAAAGAAGTCTCAACAACTTTTCTCTTAGGTTGGGCTGTAAGAATACTACCACTCTACGTTGGCGTGTCTTAGAGAGTGAGAAAAAGAGTCATTTCCTTGTAGACTAACTGTTTATCAATGTAGAGTCCCACTGCAAATAGCTGTGGAAGTTGCTGTCTCCCAGTTGACCTATTTTGGGTGGGTGGGTAAAGCAAGGAACAAAAAGCATACACTTTTACATATTGAACAATTATTATAATTAAAAAGTTTGATGAAAGGGATGACCGTTAAGTAGCTTCACAGCATACCAATTCAAGGATCAAACGATTGCTCAAATTTAGAAGTTTGATGTGAAATATGAGAATGCTTTTTATGAAGATTCGTTTATGTAAGTGATTTTTGCTTTACGCTCTCATGTTGTGGCACTTGTGATTATCAATTTGGCCTTGTATATATTCAAGATTATTATTATTATTATTATTATTATTATTATTATTATTATTATTATTATTATTATTATTACGAGATAAGCTACAAACATAGGTGGATTACTAAGATGTTATAAAGCCAAGGAATCCAACAGGTAAAAATAGTCCAGTGATGAAAGGAGACAATGGAGTAAATAAACTACAAATGAAGAAATGAACATTCAATATAAAATAATTCAAGACCACTAACAACATTAAATTAGACCTTCCATATTCAAACTATATAAACCTCTTCGAGAAAAAGAAGAAGAAGGGCAATGGAAAACCAATGGAACAACCGTTTGATTTTGGATTGTCTGTTTTGTATAAGAGCTGCTTACCATATCTAATGAGTCTTGTGACTAGCCAAGAGAGGCTTTGACTAAGAAGGCAGGATGAAAGCCACTGAGTAACTTTATTACTGAGCATCAGCTTATATAAATATCAAGTCCAGGTAAGAAGGACATAAAAACATACCAGGTAATTTCATGTTCAACCGAAAACCGGTTCTGTAAATAGTAAAAGGTGAGAAAAAAAGATATGTTTATTCAGCTCCCTGTCAGTGCGAGGGGAGAGTGAAGATACAAAGCATAATAAATAGAAAAAAAAAGAAATGTTTTAACTATGTACAATCGTGTGACACACGTTTAGTACATGGCTCCCCCCCTAAAAGTGACATACTCTACATGTTAAATAGGGCGCCCTGATATAGAAAGGCAAACTATAGGCGGGTCATCTGGCAGGAGATAATCATGTTTTAGACAATCAATGGAGTCACAGTCTTCTTTGCCACGAAATTTTACTAGGAATTCTTTCGGACTTTCTCGTATCACAAGAAAAGGGCCCGTGCAAGGGGCATTAGCGGTGGCTTGCTAATGCCGTTGCGTAGGAAGATGTGCGTTACAGAATGCAAGTCTGTCAGTATGTGATGCTTCGCTGGGGGCTTTTAAGTCTGGCGGCATGGAGTAAATTTTCCCAGGACATGACGTATGCGCTGGAGATCATTGGAGGAGGTTGCACAAGGAAAAAATTCGGCAGGGGTAACCAATGAATCGCTATACACCATTTCAATTGACGAGACATCCAGGGCATCTATAGGAGTAGTCCTTAGTACCAGGAGCACCCAGAGAAGTTCAGTAAACCAGTTGGAATCCTTGCAGCGGGATATCAAAGCTACTTTGAGGGAGCGATGAAAACGTTCAACCATTCCATTGGCAGCTTGGTTGTAGGCAGTTGTCTGATGTAGGGTGATGCCCAGGATATTCGCTAATGATGTCCAAAATTGAGAGGTGAAAGTGGTAGCCCTATAAGAAGTAATATGCTCATTTATACAAATCTTGCAATCCTTCCTGAGAGTATGGCAGATGTACATGAGACGGACGTGGCAGTTTCCATGGGAATGTCTTCAGGCCAACGAGAGGAGCGGTCTATGACGGTAAACAGGTAATGATGTCCTTGTGATGTGGGTAGGGGCCTACAACGTCGACATAAATGTGGGCAAAATTAAGCTTAGGTTGAGGAAATGTGCCCACTCCTGAATCCTTGTATCGGTGTACTTTGAAAGTTTGGCAAGAAGTACAGTCGCGGACCCAACCCATAGCATCCTTAGAAATGCTGTGCCAATTGAACTTCGTCTTCAGCAGCTGGGCAGTAGAACGGCACGAGGGATGTGAAAGGCCGTGAATGAAATCAAACACCTGTTGGCTCATGGGAGTAGTAATCCAAGGTCGCAATATACAGTACTGACATCACTGAGGAGGGTGGTGTTGGAATCGCCGAGGGGGATGCCTTTCCGACGGAGGGATGTGCAGGATATCCTACATGCTTGATACTCTGGATCCTGTTGTTGGGCTTCAGCCAAGACGTTGTAATCAAATTCCAGTTGAACGGCAGCCAACTAGTTTCTTGACAGGGCATAGGCAACAGGATTAATTTTCCCAGGGACGTGTTGAAGGGAGCAATTGTATTCAGCCACGGATGAATAAAATGGGTGGCTGGTGCCCTAACAAAACTAATAAAATTATGAATAATACATCATTAAAAGATAAATCTAAATGTTCTGAAATGAGATTTGAAATAGTTAATCAGATAAAGGAATAATATCAAAACATTAATCTTATCTTGGCATCTTTCAATAAGGATGATGAAATCAACACAGTGAATTCATCAAGCTTTGAGTGACCTAATTCTATTTAATCCCGATAAATCATTCATTAAGGAGATTAAAGGCTGAGAATGATTGTTCTCTTTAACTAATCTCTGTTATTCTAATCTCGTAATGAGAGGATAGAAGAGAGAAAAACAAACTACTGCTGATTCTAATTTGTTGGTAAGAATTGTTGGCTTTTTACATGTAATAGAACTCGGAATGGCTCTACTCATTTCAAGGTCACGAATTACAAATTGATAAAGAAGTCTCAACAACTTTTACCTTTGGTTGGGCTGTAAGAATACTACCACCCTACGTTGGCGTGCCTTAGAGAGTGAGAAAAAGAGTCATTTCCTTGTAGGCTTGCAGTTTATCAATGTAGAGTCCCACTGCGAATAGCTGTGGAAGTTGCTGTCTCTCATTTGACCTATTTTGGGTGGGTGGGTAGAGCAAGGAACAAAAAGCATACACTTTTAAATTTTGAACAATTATTATAATTACAAAGTTTGATGAAAGGGATGACCGTTAAGTAGCTTCACAGCATAATAATTCAATGATCAAACAATTCCTCAAATTTAGAAGTTTGATGTGATATATGAAAACGCTGTTTGTGAAGATTCATTTATGTAAGTGATTTTTGCTTTACGCTCTCATGTTGTGGCACTTGTGATTATCAATTTGGCCTTGTATATATTCAAGATTATTATTATTATTATTATTATTATTATTATTATTATTATTATTATTATTATTATTATTACGAGATAAGCTACAGACATAGGTGGAATACTAAGATGTTATAAAGCCAAGGAATCCAACAGGTAAAAATAGTCCAGTGATGAAAGGAGACAATGGAGAAAATAAACTACAAATGAAGAAATGGACAATTAAAATAAAAAAAAACTCAAGACCACTAACAACATTAAATTAGACCTTCCATATTTAAACTAAATATAACTTTTTCGAAAAAAAAAGAAGAATAAGATGGAATAGCGTGCCCGATTGTACAGTACCTTCAAGCAAGAGAACTCTATCACAAGGCAGTAGAAAACCAATGGAACAACCGTTTGATTTTGGATTGTGTTTTTTTTTTATAAGAGCTGCTTACCATAGCTAATGAGTCTTTTGACTAGCCAAGAGAGGCTGTGACTAAGAAGGCAGGATGAAAGCCTCTGAGTAACTTTATTACACGAGCATCAGCTTATATAAATATCAAATACAGGCAAGAAGGACATAAAAACCTACCAGGTAATTTCATGTTCAACCGAAAACCGGTTTTGTTAATAGTTGAAGGTAAGAAAAAAAAACAGACATGTTTATTCAGCTCCCTGTCAGTGCGAGGGGAGTGTGAAGATACAAAGCATAATATATACTAAAAAAAGAAATGTTTTAACAATGTACCATTGTGTGACACACGTTTAGTACATGGCTCCCCCCCTAGAAGTGACATACTCTACATGTTAAATAGGGCGCCCTGATATAGAAAGGCAAACTATAGGCGGGTCATCTGGCAGGAGATAATCATGTTTTAGACGATCAATGGAGACCCAGTCTTCCTTGCCACGAAATTTTACTAGGAATTCTTTCGGACTTCCTCGGATCACAAGAAAAGGGCCAGTGCAAGGGGCATTAGCGGTGGCTTGCTAATGCCGTTGCGTAGGAAGATGTGCGTTACAGAAAGCAAGTGTGTCAGTTTGTGATGCTTCGCTGGAGGCTTTTAAATCTGGCGGCATGGAGTAAATTTTCCCAGGACATGACGTATGCGCTGGAGATCGCTGGAGGAGGTTGCACAAGGAAAAAATTCGGCAGGGGCGACCAATGAATCGCTATACACCATTTCAATTGACGAGACATCCAGGGCATCTATAGGAGTAGTCCTTAGTACCAGGAGCACCCAGAGAAGTTCAGTAAACAAGTTGGAATTATTGCAGCGGGATATCAAAGCTACTTTGAGGGAGCGATGAAAACGTTCAACCATTCCATTGGCAGCTGGGTTGTAGGCAGTTGTCTGATGTAGGGTGATGCCCAGGATATTCGCTAATGATGTCCAAAATTGAGAGGTGAAAGTGGTAGCCCTATAAGAAGTAATATGCTCATTGATACAAATCTTGCAATCCTTCCTGAGAGTAAGGCAGATGTACATGAGGTGGACGTTGCAGTTTCCATGGGAATGCCTTCAGGCCAACGAGAGGAGCGGGTGTGGCTTTATTGCTGAGTGAATGGATGACAGGTAAAGTAGTGGAATGGAAGGAGATATCATCTAGGTTAATGTGGGTAAGGGTTAGGTTGGGTAGGGAATGTTGGGCGTTTGTCAGTGCGTATGGGTCAGGTAGTGAGAAAAGTGAAGAAGAGCGGAATGAGTTCTGGAATGACTTGACTAGATGTGTAGAAGGACTGGGTAGAAGGAATTATGTAGTTGTTATGTGTGACTTAAATGCTAGATTGGGCGCTGGAGAGGTAGAAGGTGTAATTGGGAAGTATGGCGTACCAGGTGAAAATGAGAGTGGTGAGAGACTGGTAGATGTGTGTTGAACAAGAGATGGTAATAAGTGCTAGCTTTTTTAAAAATAAAGATAAAAATAAGTATATATGGGTAAGAGTGGCAAATGGAAGAGTAGTAGAAAGGGCATTAATGGATTATGTGTTGATAACTAAAAGAATGTTTGGAAGATTGAAAGACGTGCACGTGTTTAGGGGTATGGCTAATGGTATGTCTGATCATTTTTTGGTAGAAGGAAAATTAGTTGTAGCAAAAGAGTGGGGGAATAGAGTAGGTGGATGTAAAAGGGAGCTAGTGAGGGTTGAAGAGCTAATAAAACCGGGGGTAAAAAGTAAATATCAGGAAAGGTTGAAAATGGCATATGAGAAGGTGAGAGTAATAGAAACTGGTAATTTAGAGGAGGAGTGGAAGTTAGCAAAAGAAAATTTTGTTGGGATTGCAAGTGATGTATGTGGCAAGAAGGTTGTTGGAGGCAGCATGAGGAAGGGCAGTGAATGGTGGAATGAAGGAGTGAAGGTAAAAGTGGAAGAGAAAAAGAGGGCTTTTGAAGAATGGCTGCAGAGTAATAGTATAGAGAAGGATGAAAAATATAGAGAGCAAAAGGTGGAAGTAAAGCGCAAGGTACGTAAGGCAAAGAGGGCAGCTGACCTGAGGTGGGGTCAGGGACTGGATCAGTCATATGAAGAGAATAAGAAGAAGTTTTGGAAAGAAGTGAAGAGAGTAAGGAAGGCTGGCGCAAGAATTGAAGAGACAGTGAAAGATGGAAATGGAAGGTTGTTAAAAGGAGAGGAGGCAAGGAAAAGGTGGGCGGAATATTTTGAAAGTTTGCTGAATGTTGAGGATGATAGGGAGGCAGATATAATTGCTGTTCCAGGTGTTGAGGTGCCAGTGATGGGAGATGAGAATGAGAGAGAGATTACAATAGAGGAAGTGAGGAGAGCACTAGATGAAACGAGAGTAGGAAAAGCATCTGGAATGGATGGTGTGAAAGCTGAGATGTTGAAGGAAGGGGGTGTGACTGTACTTGAATGGTTGGTGAGATTGTTTAATGTGTGTTTTGTGTTGTCAATGGTACCAGTAGATTGGGTCTGTGCATGTATTGTACCACTATATAAGGGTAAGGGAGATGTGCATGAGTGTTGTAATTCAAGAGGTATTAGTTTGTTGAGTGTAGTTGGAAAAGTGTATGGTAGAGTGCTGATTAATAGGATTAAGGATAAAACAGAGAATGCAATCTTGGAAGTACAGGGTGGTTTTAGAAGAGGTAGGGGTTGTATGAATCAGATTTTTACAGTTAGGCAGATATGCGAAAAATATTTAGCAAAAGGTAAGGATGTGTATGTTGCGTTTATGGATCTGGAGAAAGCATATGATAGAGTTGATAGGGAAGCAATGTGGAATGGGATGAGGTTATATGGAGTTGGTGGAATGTTGTTGCAAGCAGTGAAAAGTTTCTACAAAGGTAGTAAAGCATGTGTTAGAATAGGAAATGAAGTGAGCGATTGGTTTCCGGTGAGAGTGGGGCTGAGACAGGGATGTGTGATGTCGCCGTGGTTGTTTAACTTGTATGTTGATGTAGTGGTGAGAGAGGTGAATGCTCGAGTGCTTGGACGAGGATTAAAACTGGTAGGCTAGAATGATCATGAATGGGAGGTAAATCAGCTGTTGTTTGCGGATGATACTGTACTGGTAGCAGACACAGAAGAGAAGCTTGACCGACTAGTGACAGAATTTGGAAGGGTGTGTGAGAGAAGGAAGTTGAGAGTTAATGTGGGTAAGAGTAAGGTTTTTTTTTTTTTTTTTTTTTTTTTTGCATAAAACTTCTGCATTACTACATTCGATTCAGCCAATTGGTTTGATAGTATTTGAAAAGACCTACAGTTTGCTTAATTGTCTGTAGGTGTACAAGATGAATTTGTTATATAGCAATGATATAGGAAGGGCAATATGTTTAGTATGGATGGTCAGACAATCTAACGAATTACCACATTTGAAAGCCATTGCTTTGAGGTGTTTTTTGTATCACCCTGTATATTTTTGGTGATGGATAAGACACTTAAGTTTTTCAACATATGGTAACCTCTATTTCAAAAGGTCCTAAAATAAAATTGTTCTCGCCTTGGCTTCCTTGGGATATTTTAACAATAGACGAAAGTAATATTTTGCCTTCAAGCTGTTGAGTTTCCATTTCATTGTAGTGTAAATTGATCAAGAGTATTTAAAGTTTAGCGGCTTTCAAGTTTAGATAGCATTGCTAAAAGAGGTAATCTGGAGAGAAGGTGTAAGTGATCTTATATTTTGTCAAAATTTTTATTTTTGTTCCATTTTCGGAAGTGTGTAACATAATGGCTCAAAATCTTTGCCAACTTATTGTTGAATGGTTAAGGTGAATTAAAACAGAAACTAACAAAGTTTCTAAGGGGAACTTTAGTTGGGTAATTACTGGAGGGTTGATATAAATATTTCCTAACTTTCAAGTTCACACTTAGCTAGGTAGTTCTGTTTACTGAATTGTTCCCCAATGTCTGTGGAAAAATAATTTCTGCAAATTTTCCTTTTCCATATTTCCACCAAAATCCTAAATTCTTTGAAAAAAATATATAAATCTAATCTTTGTTATTGTTGAGATATGTTTATGACTCTGATGGTTTTCTTAAAATAAGAACCTTCCAGAAATTTTTTATATACTAATCTATTAAACTGATAAGCAGTGTTGGGTTAAGTATCTGAATCTCCCTGTGAATAATTGTGTGGGACATTTCCATTTAATTCAGTTCCCTTGCATGAAATGGCAAGGGTGTGTATAAACATTTCCTAAGGAAGCTTAAGCGAAACATCTGGAAAACTGATTGCATGGAAAGTTTTTTCCCTCACAATACATGATAAGAAAATCTTGAAAGAAGTGATATCTATTTTAGAGGTTACGGTGGAAAAAAAATTGAGATTTCATTATATGGATTTTTTCCCCTGGATATATGGTTAAAAAGGTATTGTTTACAAAATGCTCATTATTTACCCATTCTCAGTTCAAATTGAGGGATATTTCAGAGAAATTCTGAGGGAACAGGATAGATTTTCTTGAACATGTGAAACTCGATATTCATTATGGCTAACTACAGTGAAATTGAAGATTGACAGAGGGTGTTCCTACCATAGATTTAGGTGTTTAGGTCTCCCTCATGTTAAAGATTAGTTGATCTCAAATGATTTGGCTATACAGTATGCAATCTCATATCATTTGTACATAAAGGTACGAATTAATTCCTTTATAAGTATTTATTGGCTTATTTTCCTAATGTCATAGAGACTTAAAGAGTTATTGAAGGTGCATCAGCTGTATAATTCAGTGCAAGAAGGCAACTAGTTTTTTAAGATCTTTATGCATCATTACAAATAGAATTTTACCATATTTCCCTCCTTGTGCACTGGATAGCTATTGTGACCAAAGTAAAACAATCCTCTGGGGAGAGAAAATGCGTCGTGACTGGACATGGATAGAAATAGTATTGAATTTGAAAGAACGATGGAAGTTGAAAGTATCAAAAAGTAGTAAAGATCTTCAATAGGATAAAAATGTTCATTAGATACCTATTGCCCTTAACCATTTAATGTACGCTTTGTATGCTAGGTTATGGTATGCAGAATATATTATCGTATATTCCATGATAAAGAATGGAATTTTATCCAACAAATTACTTCTATTTTCTTGAATTTGATGTTTGAACTTGAAAATGCATTTCTGTTAACCTACCAGTAATATATCCCTAAACCAGGCCCTGGGACCAATGAGGTCATTTAACACAAGAATGTTAATATTAGAAATTGTTAATTTCTTGGAACCCTTCCTATTTGTTAATTTTCAGATTCCAGTAAATCTGATTTTATCCAACCATGTGATCTCATGGCTATACTGATAAACTTTCCTACTGAAATTAAATACTTATAATATCACAGATTTGCAAAGTAATATATTATTTAGAGTTCTTATGAAGATAAGTGTAAATGAAACTAAATCATAACGGTAACAGTTATTTTTCCCCGTGTAATTTTGGAAAAAAAGGAAAAGGCAAAGATTGAATAGGACTAGATGTTTTTATTTTTTTTATAAAAGATACGTGAAAAATAAAACAATCAGTGATGGTAATATAAATCAAATGTCCTGTCTCTGCCCTGAGTATAACGCTGAAATAAAACTAACAAAGAAAGACCAGGGAAATTTGATTATGATTACCTGAAAGGGAACAGAGCTTGAGCAGCGACATAAAGTTATAGTAGAACAAGATGCAAGAAATGTTCTGCTGGAGAGCCAGATTGGAAAGCCTCAGCTGCCTCTGTTAATTGTTACCCAGACCATTGACCTAAAAGCAGATCATCTAGGAAATACCTCTAATCAACAATGAAAACCATTAAAAATAGTACCAATTATTGATACGAGGCATACTTCAATTGGAGATGCCAAAAATTTTAGAGAAGGCAGGATTGAAGTCGAGAAAGTCGATTGTATACGCAATATGGTTATTGGTGCTCAGACAAAAACAAAATTATATTAAGTACTAAAAAGTAAAGAACGCAATGCAGTAGATGCTTTCAGAAAAAATATTTATAAGCAACCAATTCACAACTTAAAAAAAAAAATAATTCTGGTATATGTGTAGACTGGCATTTCATACCGAGATGTAAACCTGAAATTCGCAAGGCTCTTTGTGGAAATGAAGACTTGGTTATCTTACGATGGGGCAAGCACAGTGTACATGAAAAGTCAGTGTAGCATGTGACCCAATGATCCTACTGTCAAATGTATACACATCTTGAAAAAAAAAAATTAGTCGAAAACTAATGAATCTGTAGAAAATATGCAGGTGAGCATGACACAAAGAAATGTAATTTTCAAATGGGTAAATTCGATAAAGTGCAATTCTTGAGATGGCCTTTACGAGATTAGCCACAAATACGGATAATGAATATTATGACTTCATAAACTGCAGATTTGTAAAGGTTCACCCTATAAGAAATAAAGTGATGTAAATCAGGGAGTTGATAAATAAGAAGTCTTTTGCCATACTAGCGATTACTGAAACATTTTAATGATTTTGATACAGCTAAAATAGCTGTCATGACCATTAATAAAGATATTATCTTTCAAATAAGAGGGATTGTGGAAGGAAGTAGAGGTTTTTGTTTTCAAAGAATATTTTCATGTGAAGATTGTAAAAAGAACTATAGCAACAAGATATAAATATCTAAAAAGACATAATACATACAAATATAAAATAGGATATCTTTTGTAGGAGTTTGCTAATATCAGATAACAAAATTGTGACTATTTTTGTTCAAAAATTAGATAGGCTCTTTGAGATTATTGATATTTGGTTACCTTTAGTAAACTTTTAAAATCATATAGTTTAGTTAATGCTGTTCGTGCATTCTAAATGAGTAATAGTGCATCAGAGGTTAGTATGTAGGATAAGTGCACTATCTTTCCAACGCTTAAGTATATAACTTCAGATTACCTTTATTGAAAAAGGGAATAATAAAGAAAATTGCCTACAGATATACTTTTTTTATATAATTTTGTTTATCAATGAATAGATAAAAAAAAAATCATTGGCTATATACCTTCAGAACACCCTGTGCTACTTGCTGCGTTTTCTATGATGTCTAATGAATTGTTTGAAAGCCCAAAGAGCTTACTTCATAACGAAGGATAAGCTAAAGAAGTCGTAAGTATAATGGTATGATAGTTGATATATGGTCATATTAAAAGTAACAGATTTTGCATTAGAAATCAGTGTTACTTCAATTTAAAAAGAATTCAGAAGAGTTTATTGATATGTATATATATATATATATATATATATATATATATATATATATATATATATATATATATATATATATATATGCATATATATATATATGCATATATATATATATATATATATATATATATATATATATATATATATATATATATATATATATATATATATATGCATATATATATATATATGCATATATATATATATATATATATATATATATATATATATATATATATATATATATATATATATATATATATATGCATATATATATATATATATATATATATATATATATATATATATATATATATATATATATATATATATATGTGTGTGTGTGTATATATATACATATACATATATATATATATATATATATATATATATATATATATATATATATATATATATATATATATATATATATATATATAAATATATATATATATATATATATATATATATATATATATATATATATATATATATATATATATATATATATATATATCAAATGGGATGTATTATCAAGCTAAATTCTCCCGAACTAAACTTATCGTTACAAATGTCTTTTATTTATTCCAGTAAAATCTTGATAAGTTGTTAAGAAAATTTTATACAAATTTTTCCGTAGAAATATTTCTAAAATCCCTAAGTTCATCTCATTTTAACAAATAATGACCAGTGTGTTAGTATGCATCACCACACAATCTACAGGCTATACCATCAACATCGATGTATTGGCAGACATCATACCAATGCCCTTTTCTAAAATTTCCTATCCTTTACTTATACTTCAGACAACTGCTGCAGACTATTTCTTGAACTCTTTCAGAGGTACTTGGAAAACTGAACTCCATTCTGATAATATCAATAGTTGTACCCTGGGTGCAATCTAGGATTTTGCGCATTGCTTGATTTTGCATTATTTCTAACTTCTTTAATTCTCTCTCCAAATAGCAAATGAACGCTTGGGTTGGACAATCAGTAATTCAACGAACCGGGCTTATTTACAACATTGGCAATACAGGTATATACCCACTATTGCCTTGGTTATCCAATACCTGCAACGGTCTTAATCTTGCCTGCCAGATAATTCTAACATAATTGATATCAGCTATACTTTTGTGAAAGCCCGTATAATTACCAAAATATAGTTCCTATCTGTTATTTTGCGCAAGTTAGCAAGAAGAGGAGCTTTTAGCACTAGTTGGAGAATTGGTATTGTTACTCCTCTATGTAAATGTGTTTGTGGAAGCTCAAGTCCCACTGATTACCGCCCAATTTCCATAACTCCCACATTATCTAAAGTTTTTGAACGTCTCTGTCAAAACGTCTTAATAGGTTTGCTGAAGGTAATCATCTACTCCCTAGTTTGCAATCTGGTTTTCGTAAAGGCCTTGGAGAATGTGATGCCCTTCTTACAATCTCCAATGCTGTACAGAAATCCCTTGATTGTGGTCGGGAAGTTCGTATGATTGGTCTTGATTTTAGTGCTGCCTTTGACCGTTTTAATCATGAGGCCCTTGTTTTCAAACTGAAACAGTTGGGAGTGGGTGGGTCGTTTCTTAGCATTATTATTGATTTTTTAAGTAATAGATCTCAAAGAGTTGTTGTTGACGGGCACCATAGTGATTATAGGAATGTGATATCCGGTGTTCCACAGGGTAGTGTTCTTGGCCCATTACTTTTCATACTATATACACATGACATGTGGTTTGGCCTAGAAAACAAGCTTGTTGCATATGCAGATGATGCTACTCTCTTTGCATCAATTCCATCCCCTGAATGTAGATCTAGGGTTGGTGAATCCCTTAATAGAGATTTAGCTAGAATTAGTGCATGGTGCAAATTATGGGGTATGAAGTTGAATCCTAACAAAATTCAAAGTATGATTGAAAGAAGGTCAAGGACGGTGGCTCCTCAACATCCGGATCTCAGTATTGATAATGTTTCTTTAAATATGTATGACTCTTTCAAAATTTTAGGTGTGATTCTCGACGGTAAATTTACTTTTGTGAAATATATAAGGTCTGTGTCTTCTTCAGTTGCACAAAAAATAGGCTTATTGAGAAAGTCTTTCAAGATTTTCGGTGATCAATCTATTCTGAAAAATTGTTTTAATTCTTTCATTCTACCTTGTTTTGAGTATTGTTCTCCTGTCTGGTGTTCAGCTGCTGATTCTCATCTTAATTTGTTGGAGAGAAACTTACGGTCTATTAAATTTCTTATTCCTGATCTAGATATTAATCTCTGGCACCGTGGTTCAATTAGTTCATTATGCATGTTGCATAAGATTTTTCACAACTCTGACCATCCTTTACATTCAGATCTCCCAGGACAATTCTATCCTGTTCGTAATACTATGCAGGCAGGTAATTATAATAGCCAGGCCTTCTCCATCCCGAGGCTCAATACTACGCAGTACTCTAGAAGTCTATTCCAGCTGTGACCAAGTTGTGGAATGATCTTCCTAATCGGGTGGTTGAATCAGTAGAACTTCAAAAGTTCAAAGTTGGAGCAAATGCTTTTTTGTTGACCAGGCGGACATGAGTCTTTTTATAGTTTATTTATGACATATTTGTTTTTGTTGTTGTTATTAGTTTATATATGACATGTCTGTTTTGACGTTGTTACTTATTTTAGAATGATTTATTGTTAATTTGTTCTCTTCATTTATTTATTTCCTTATTTCCTTTCCTCACTGGGCTATTTTTCCCAGTTGGAGCCCCTGGGCTTATAGCATCTTACTTTTCCAACTAGGGTTGTAGCTTGCATAGTAATAATAATATTAATAATAATATCGTTTCCTCCTTCCACTTAGGTAAATTTCAATCCACCGTAGAAAAGGTCCCTTAGTAACTTAATCTACAAGCTCTTCGAGTATATCTTTATTCGCTCTGTCAAATGCTCATTTAGGATCAATAAATGTCATGCACTTTACATTACTATCGCACTGCATTCTTAAAACACATTTTGGTGTTCTCTTTCCATCAATAAAACCTTACAGATTTTGAGAGAATTAATCACCAATAACGAAATCCAATTCATTAAGAATCACTCTATCCATTAGTTTGCATAAGCAAGATGTTAATGATATGGGTCGGTATTCCTCATTAATCTAAGCTTTCTAAGGTACAGATAGAAAAAAAGCCTATTTTCATTTGAGAGAGAGAGAGAGAGAGAGAGAGAGAGAGAGAGAGAGAGAGAGAGAGAGAGAGAGAGAGAGAGAGAGAGGTTAATTTTATTGATTTCGTTAGCAAGTAGAATAAGACAGGGAAACCCACATAGTAGAGAGAGAGTCAAATCAGAGTGGCTAGGCTGTTTTCTTTTATGTCCCCGTTAATCAAGCATAACAAGCAGTTTGGAAAACCAGAGGTTGTTAAAGTGACAACACGATGCAGCTCTGATGATTATCAGAATTGCTTTTGAATGAAAACGTCGCCGGAAGTCAAAGCACGTGAACAGTGTCCCCGGAAGTCTTCATGTCGCAGGCAGCCATCTTGGTTACCCCACATTGAAATCTACCTTATGAAAGTAAGAAGGTCTTAACATCAGTAAGTCCTATGCACCCAGAACATCATTAATAGAGGCCTCTTGGGCCTTATTGGAAATCCACAGTGCAGGGGCTGCATGGAGTTCACCTGCTATACTCCGTCTTTAGAATGAACAGATATACATCTAGCAACAGTCACCCGGCTCTGAAATTGACGCCATCCTTTTATGGTGTATAAGAAACCTTCGAGGAAGGCAGGAGAATGTCTGTCTTCTGCTATGCAGTAAATAGGCTTAAGAACTATATGGAAAAGTGGGCAGATGTTGGTGAAGACGAAGATAGAAAGCAGTATTGCGGACCTAGAGAGGAAGAACATCGACGGGAATTCTCACTCCAGCAATCCACAATCTACAGTCGACTTCCAATTAAAAATAAGTTTAAAGACTGTCACTTTGACTAACCCTGCTAACACGAACTCAGTAGGGGAAACTAACTAACCCAAAAAAGTTTTCTTTTGTGGTGTGGATTTGTATGTAGGAATAATACATTGAAACAAAGATTAGATAAGTATAGTGTAGATGAGTGGTTAGCTGATATAGAAAGTAGGATCTCTAGTTTTAGAATAGCTGATGAAGTAACGAAAATAAACTAGGTAATGTTAGTACTAAACGATAAGATAGACAATGCACATACCACCTTGGATAAGACATCTAAATACATCAACACTTTGTGTTAGTTATATAAAAAAAATATTTATGCTATTAGGGCGGTCTGCCTTGAAACAATTGCCAATGGAAATTAACTTTAGGTAGTTGTAAATGAGGTCCTGGCTTACGTAACGAGTAGCGTCCTAGATATTGAATTTAACGAAAAGACTGGCAAGATGATCAAAAGACGAGGAAATTAGCTAACAAAATCTATGGAATAAATAGCCGCCTTTCTTACTAGTAAACTCAAAATAATTTAGATAGTTACAAGAAATTTAAATCCATATATAGGTTATAGTGATAAAACAAATTACCCTCAAAATAACCAAGGGATAAGTAGTTCTTTAGGACAAATTCAGTTCAAGGGAATAATCCATATACAGTAGAGTGAATAATGATGACACATAAATCTAGGGAAAGTTTTCATAAGAAAAGGAGTTACAAAAAGGACTAAAATTATTGAGATTTTAGAAGGTGGTCAGGTCGCATAGAACAGGAAGACTGGCATAAAGATAAGAGACACATCACAACATAACAGAAACACTTCTCAGAATACCCCTCCGGCACAGTCAGAAGGGAAAACGTAAATCCTACAAATAGTTCAGACGAAAGTAACTAAAAAAGGGACTATAGTGTGTTAATGTACTGGAGATCATGCAGAAGTTAGATACATTATCCGTAGGTTGAATACTTTAGCAGATAGGTTATATAGAACTCGGAAAGATATTAGGAGGGTTATCACCACCAATATTCTGTTTCCGACTCAGATTTAGAAAGAGTTAAAATAGAACAAGAAAAACTAAAGGTTATTATTAATGTTCTAGGTGACTTACTACATAATAAGAATTTTGGTTTAGAATTTGAAATTGATATAAGGAATATTTACACAGACTAGGGAGAAAATACTTGTTCAGGACTATATATTCCTGACAAAGAAACTAATGAAGTACTAACAATAACATGCTCACGAGTTAGCAGGACATCCAGTAATCAAAGAATGTACATGTAATAATAAACTATTTTTGGTTTAATAAAAACTTTAAAAGATTTTGAAAGATTGTCCAACGTGTAACAAGAACAAAGGCCATGTAAAGGTTCGAACCCCTTTAGAAAGTACAATTGCATTATAACCCCTTTAAGGTTGTACAAACAGACCACATGGGACTTTGTCCCAAAACTTGTCAGATAATAAATACATACTGGTCTTCAAAGATATCTTAACTTGATAGAGATAAGACTGATGAGTCAGTAGCAGAAGCATTTAAGGCCAGGATAACCACTATACATTTGTGTTTCGTGGTACTTCTATCGGATAATGAACCCGAATTTATCATTCATATATAAAGTACTGTGGAATATTTTTTTCTTGAAAGTAAGAAAAATAAGATAACACCCTTCCTATAAGTCAAGTTCAAATAGAACAATAGAAATGGAAAATAAAAATGGTTGTGGATGTCTTGCGAACTATTATTAGTCCAACCATAGAAAACTGATAATGTTTTAATATATGACAAATTTACATTGATAACTCGGTAAATGAAACGTTAGAAGAAGCCCCATATTTTTTTTAAGGCAGATACAAGAATGACAACTAAACGCTTTGTTAGATGACATGAAGTCCCATGGGCAATCGCATAACTATTTAAGATAACAAGTAAATGATCATTGTGATTGTATAAAGGGTAATATCCTAGAAATGACAATAGGTTCGAAAGAACATATTAAAATGAATGTAATCCAAGTTCTGAACGATATATGTCTCAAAACAATTAAGGGACCCCATAGAGTATTGAAATATAAAAAGATATGATACGAGAAAATTTGATAAATTCATGGGTACTTTTGATGATTAATGTATGGAAGCTCATAAATGAGTTTACTTTACCATTGTACTAAATCATTTACAATATTGATAAAGAAATGAGGCCGGTTGAAAAAAAAAGTTTTATTACCTCTTATAGGAAATGCATTGAGTGCTATTTGGTGTAAAAATTATTTATCATATTTAATGTTTATATGATAAACTTGATATAATTGTGACTGGTAAAAAGCTAGAAAAATTTACTATTTTTATCAAGTTCACATGAATAGATATGAAGAGAGGGAAATTATTAAAACAATATATAATATAAAAAGTGAAATAGATGAATTATTTAATTAAGTTAACATGAATAAATATGAATGGTGAACAGTGAAACAACCCATGATATAAGTAGTTGAACTATGTTACTAAAATCAAACTGAATATAACTAATAAATTGAAGAAAAGAAAAATATTAAGAAATCAATAAAAAAAGGAAAGATAAAAAAGGTGACCATAGGAAAGTTGTAGGCTATGCTTAACTGGTATTTATAGTCCCCTCGTAATTACACAGGGAATAGTTTACAGTAAATACAAAGGTTTAAATTATATTCATTGCACCCTTTCACTTTGAAATTTGAAATAGTAAATGTGGAAACCACACGAAAGCTAATTTTGTCGGGATGACAGATGATTCTTTTGGAAGGAAGGGAAATATAAAGTGACGTAATTGAAATAGTGTGTCAATAATTGTTATGTTAACAGGAATTATTTAATACCATTGAGATGGTATATTTTTTTTTTTTTTGTAATTTAAATATTATACTCTGCCTTTAAAGGCATTACAAATGAGAAGTGAAGTTATTGTTATGTGAATAAAACAAACAGTCAAGGTATCAGAAAAAACACTATTTTATGATAAAACTGAGATTCCCAATTATTCATAAAATGTCTTTACTGTGTCCTAACAATATTTCTTTATTGTGTGAGGATTAAGATCTTGATCATTGAGAGTTATGCAACTTTTTATGCATATAAGTAAATTAGGACATTCAAAAGATAATACAAACTCAGCTTTTTACTCATTATACTGTCTTATAAACAAAAAGTCGACTAATTATTAAAGATCTTTCATGTGTTTCTGATAATTTTTATAATCATGATGATGTGTCATGAGGTAAAATCTTCGCTAAAGAAACTGAATGAAAGGAATTATCATATGTGATGCGAAATATTTGCCTAAAAAAATTAATGAAATGAATTATCATGATATGTGATGAGGTGAAATGTTTGCTTAAGAAATTATATTAAATAAATTATCATATGTGATGAGGTGAAATGTTTGCTTAAGGAATTGAATAAAATGAATTATCACGATGTTTGATGAGCTGAAATGTTTTCGTAAGAAATTGAATAAACTTAATTATCATGATGATTTGTGATGAGGTGAAATATTTTCTTAAGAAATTGAATTAGATGGAAGATTTGTTATTGAACATTACTGGGAAACCAGTAAATTAATTTTTTTTTTTTTGTATTTTAATATGGCTTTCAAAGGGCTGTGGTAGCTGATGTGGTAACGTCCCTGACTGGTGAACGTCAGACTGGGGTTCGAGTCCAGCTCAAACTCGTTAGTTCCTTTGGTGGCTGCAGCCTCACCATCCTTGCAAGCTAAGGACGGGGAGTTTGGGGTAGCCTATGGGTCTTTCTGCTGAGTCATCAGCAGCTATTGCCTGCCCCGTCTTGGTCCTAGCTTGGGTGGAGAGGGGTTCGGGCGCTGATCCTATGTACATATGGTTAGTCTTTAAGTAATTTTCAAGCTTGATAAGGCAATGTCACTGTCCGTTGCCTTTTCCATTCATGAGCGGCCTTTAAACCTGTCAGGCAGTAACGTAATTTTAAAGTAAAATCTTGTTGTTATGCCTTTTTGCACTGATGGCTTTCATTTTTATTTTGTTTACAATTTTGTAAAAGCTAAATTAAGAATTTTGCTGTTGGTTTTACCTTAGTACATATATTTTGGTTAAATGTAGTGTTTAATTTGCTTTGGTTGAAAAAGCTTAAGTTTTTATGGCGTCATCTATTGAGTGCAGTTTGAAGTGTGGCCTTACTCAGTATTTTTACTTGCTTGGCAAATTTGTATTTGTTTATTTTTCTTTGTGGTGACTGCGGGTGTTGTAAGGAGAGGTGACTTGTGAATCTCCTAAAGTATTCTCGCCAGTCTAGTTCAAAGCAGTTGAAGACTTTGGAGCTGCTGATCTGTCTATTGTGGATTATATATACAATCTACTGTCCTTGAGCTGCTTCTTAATGTGGAAGGCAGTTTACCTGTGAAGCTACGTGTGAGAATAAGACTTGCAACTGTGGTTCAAGTGATCTACTGGCTTAACCTGGACATTGGCAGTTTGATGTAGATCAGGGCTCGAGAGCCTTTTCCATCTTTGATGGATATATCTACTGTACTGTATCAGCACCAGAGTGGTCTTGTTGGAGCAAGTACGGAGGCTTCTCTCAGGTAAGAGGAACATCCCCTGTATTTTGGCGAGCCGTAGACTGAAAGTGCATATCCACCAACGGTTGTGAAGGGCAGTTCTACTGATGAGAGTGACTACCTGTGACCACATTTATGAGCTGCAAATGAACTCATCTATATCAGTACCGTTCTGTGTCATAGGACCAATGTATTTGTCTATTTAATTATTGTCAAAGCTGTTGAAGGTTTAATATGAGAGTGTCATAAGATTGTGTACTTTAATATTAAGGTTTAGAATATTGTGTCATAGGTAGGATTATTGTTTCTTTTTGTATGTTCTTCCACTTCTTTCCTTTGTATTTAGTAATAGGTTAGCGTGGTGGGTAAAGGCTTTTGGGGTCCCTTAACATTAAAGATATGATATCCTCACTATGAATAGGGTTTAGTTTTAGCTTTAGGTGACTCACTGAGTTAATCGATGGCATATTGTAATTGATCAAATTGTTACTTTCTGTGAGCCATCAGTGTTAGTACATTTATTGTTATAATAAATATTGTGAAATTTTTGGCCTTGTGTCTTTCTGGTTTTCCTCGCTCCTACTGATTTGTGTTTTTGTCACTTGATTTGTGAATAAGATAAAAGAACTCGTTATGGCTTCCTCCTAGAGGGAGTTCGTAACAAAACCTTAAACAGGAACCCAAGGGTATCAGCTGAGTGGTGTCATGAATAGAGTTATTTCATCAATTAGGAGAGGGAGACAGAGGTGCATTATATTGATTTTGATAGCAAGTACAATGTGACAGAGAAACACATGTAGTAGAGAAAGAATAAAATCGGAATTCATAGGATGTTGCTTTTTTATGGTATCCTAAATTATGCATAACAAGCAGTTTGAGCAGGACACAGGATGTCTTTGAAGCGTCAACACGACACAGCTCTGATAAACATCAAAATTGCTTTCAAATGAAAGTGTCGCCGGAATTTCAAGCACGTGATCAATGTCACCTGAAGTCTATACGTCATTGGCAGCCATCTTGGTTGTCAAACCTTGAATTCTACCGTATAAAAGTAGTAAAGTTACCACATAAGTAAGTTCTGTCCAGCCAGTATACCATTCAGAGAGACCATTAAGGTCTATGGGACACCCCGAAGGGGGGAGAGGTGCAGTCTGGGGTTTGCCTACTACATTCTGTGTTCAGAATGGACAGATACCTACCCAGCAACAGAGTCACCCGGCCCTGAGATTGACGCCTTCCAGCCGTGGTCTAGACCCTGTGTCTATATATAAGTATATATAATATATGTACAGTATATGGTATTACAATTCTTCATTGCTAAACAACCAGTATTACTCTGTACTGTCGGCGTCAATGACCTTAGATGTCAGGATGCCTGAAAACTTTGAATCAATCAATCAATCACTGTACTGCGTTCTTGTGTTATTCACTGCATTATCGAATTTTTAGGAAGAAAAATTGCTAGAATACTACAAAACATGACCTAAGTTACGAGGTGATAATACACCTACTGATTGTACTGTGTATAGTGAAACTGTTGAACAGCCAGTTGCAGCTAGTGATGAGAGAGAATCCTGATATGAACTACATGCCTCTACTTCTGTGTCAAGTTCAAGAGCTAGTAAATTATGTATTAGGAATTCAAAGAAATGCAAATTTGATGACAGTTACATTGAATTATTTTATGAAAAATGGGATTTGTTTTGTCTGGGGAGAAATAAAGCAAGGTTCTTGATACTGTGCCCCTTTTAAATGGCACCATATAATGTCAATTAAAAGAGATGGCCGATAACTGTTAAACCGTGTTAATAAAACTCATAAAAATAAGTCCTGTGTGATTAACTTTTCAGGTTGTTGAATCAGCTGGAGTTGCCATTAGCTGTCCTCCTTGTGTTTGTACAATATGTGTCAGATGAATCTGTGCATGAAGATTTTGTACCAACCGTGTGTCACACGATCGTACATAAATTATTTTGTATATATTATGCTTGTATCTGCGGTCTTCCCTCGCACTAAAAAGAACATGAATAATCAGGTCTCGGTTTTCCTCTGTAACATTGTCATTCCCTCAAACATGTATTTTCCTGTTGCCTTGAGGTTTTGTATATAAAAAAGTGTTTTCTTTAATAAAGTACTCAGTTGATTGCATCCTGCCTTTGTGTTCACAACTCTCTCTCGGCCCGTCACATTGGTGACCCCGGAAATCAACTCGCTCCCACCGCCTTCCACCCCCACACCCTCGCCCCTCATTGTTGGTACTATGCCGGACCCTACGGCAGTTGGTGCGGCGGCCGCTCCAATCAAACTTTCATTGCTTGCCAGTGGAGAGGTGTTTGCTTGGTTTTAGCGCGCAGAAGTCCAGTTTCGCTTCAGGGGCATGACTCGCTCCACCACCAAAGCAGATTATGTTCATGCGGCGATACCCGAGGACACCTTTCCAGAAATATCCGACTGGCTTTGTGAACAAGGAGACACCCCAATAGTGTATGATGCCCTCAAAACATACCTTCTGCAGCAGTACTCGCCATCGGCAGCCGCCCGTATAGCAAACCTTTATCAGCTCTCGCAACAACCGTTGGGGGACCAAAGGCCTTCGCTTGCCCTCAGGGAAATGACCAGTATCGCTCCCCTTCAAACTGCCGCAGACGGCTCTCCTCGTGAGGTGAACCTACTTCATGCCCTTTGGATACGCCGTTTACCCGGACCTATACACGCTGCCATACCCGATGTCGATAGTTTACCCATAAAGGACTTGATGACCAAAGCCGACGCCCTTATGGACAGCCACTACAAGACCTCCATCAACGCCTCCACCCCTGACGAAGAGGATGCCTATTCAACGTCAACCGAAGCTAACATGAACAACCGTAGGACATACACGCCTACCCCGTGACGTGGCAAAGCAGCGACAAAGCCGCCCACCACCCACCAATCGCTCACGCCCCAACAAACAACTTCTACAGCCACTTACTACCTCCCAACCACCGCAGTTTTGCTACTACCACTTCAGATTCGGGGCAACCACGAAGAAATGTGCCAAGGATTCTCAGTGGCCAAAAAACGTGTAAGTAGGCTGTCGCTCATGGCGGTGGCCTCCCGTGTTTCTAATCTTTTCTTTTTACAGGATGCAGGAATGGGCGTGCGATTTTTGGTAGACACGGGTGCTTGTCGTTCTCTTTTGCCAAGGAAACTCTTCAATTCGCGACGTAGTCTCTCTACATCTGCCGACGTCCACTTAGTAGCTGCCAACGGATCTGCGATACCCACCTACGGTTACGAGAACCTCTCATTATCGTTCGGAAATGGTAAATTCAATTGGAACTTTCGCGTTGCTGACGTCACATTGCCAATCCTCGGTGCGGATTTTCTCTCCTTTCCACCTTCTGGTCGATGTCGCCCACCGACGATTGGTCTACGCAGACTCATACTTGTCGACACCTCTTCAACCTGCCCTTTCTAACCTCGCTCTCCACATCAGCGCACCTACGGATGGCTACGCCCACCTCCTCACGTACTACCCGGAAGTTTTCCGTCCAGAACTTTGCCAAACACCCACGGTTCCTGCCAAGCACGGTATTTATCACCATATCAAGACGACGGGACCCCCAGTCTTTGCAAAATTCAGACGTCTGGCACCGGAACGATTGGCAGCCGCCAACCAGACATTCGCTGGAATAGAGGAAATGGGCCTTTGCTAAAAGGCCTCCAGCCCATAGTCGTCACCCTTACACATCGCTGTGAAGAAAGATGCCTCCCTACGTCCGTGCGGGGATTACAGGTGCCTGAACATGCAAACAGAACCGGATCACTACCCACTCCCAAACATTACCGACGTGACCTATCTGCACAAAGCGAAGGTTTTCTCTATGCTCAACCTCCTGAAGGGGTATTATCAGGTGCCTATGAACCCAGAAGACATCCCCTAGACTGCCATCACCACTCCGTTTGGTACATACATCTTCAATCACTCCTGTTTTGGCCTTCGTAATGCTGGGGCCACGTTTCAACGTCTCATGGATGGCATCTTGGGGGACCTCCCTTTCTATGTATGTTATGTGGACGACATACTTGTGTTCTCCTCCTCAAAAGAGAAACACCTCCGTCACCTGCGCATCGTGCTCGACTGCCTGCAACAAAACAGCCTTGTAGTCCGGTACGACAAGTGTACCTTTGGCGCCAACGAAGTGTCGTTCTTAGGGCACCGCATCACTACTGAAGGAGTCCACCCCCTCCCTGAGAAGGTACCAGCCGTTCAGAACTTCACCGCGCCCTCGACCGTCAAAGCTCTGCAGGAATTCTTGGGCATGATCAACTATTATCAAGGATTTCTGCCAGCCATTGCCACCACTCTTGCTCCCCTCTACGCCTCCCTCAAGGGCAAGCCAAAGAAAATGAAGTGGGGTCCCCTAAAAGAAGCAGCCTTCTGCAAAGCAAAGAAGGCCCTATCAACTGCTTCGGCTCTTACTTTTCTATCCCACACGCCCCTCTCCTTCTCTCCACCGATGCCAGTGACGTCACTATTGGTGCAGTACTCGAGCAGGTGGTCAACGGCTCGCCCCGCCCATTGGCCTTCTTCAGCAGAAAACTGTCCAAGGCAGAGGATTGCTGGCGGTGCACTTGGCTGTCTGTCACTTTCGCCATTTCTTAGAAGGTACGCCCTTCGTCATTTGCACAGACCACATGCCTCTTGTGCACTCCTTCACTCGACAGTCTGACGCCTGGTCTGCCCGTCAACGCCAACATCTCTCCGCCGTGGCTGAATACAATTGCACCCTTCAATACATCCCTGAGAAAATGAATCCCGTTGCCGATGCCCTGTCAAGAAACACATTGGCTGCCGTTCAACTGGGACTGGATTATAACCCCCTGGCTGAAGCCCAGTGACAATTATGTAGGAAATCCTGCTCGTCCCTCCGTTGGGAAGACTTTCCCCTCAAAGACTCCAACACCACCCTCCTCTGTGACGTCTGTTCTGGTAGACCGCGATCCTGGATTCCTGTTCCCATGCGCCGTCAGGTGTTTGATTTCATTCACGGCCTTTCACATCCCTCATGCCGTTTTACTGCACAGCTGCTAAGGATGCTAAGGATTGGGTCCACGCCTGTACTTCTTGCCAAACTTCCAAAGTACATTGACACACGGATTCAGGAGGGGCACCTTTCCTCGACCTCACCATCGTTTCGCACACATTCACATCAATGTTGTAGGCTCCCTACCCACATCACAATGACTTCATTACCTGTTTACTGTCATCGACCGCTCCCCTCATGGGCCTGAAGCCATTCCCATGGGAACTGCAACGTCCGCCTCATGTACATCTGCCTTACTCTCTGTATGGATTTCAAGATTCGGTATCCCTGAGCATATTACTTCTGACAGGGAAACCACTTTCACCTCTCAATTGTGGACATCATTAGCGAATCTCCTGGGCATCACCCTACATCAGACAACGGCCTACAATCCTGCTGCCAATGGAGTGGTTGAACGTTTTCTTCGCACCCTCAAAGCAGCTTTGATATCCCGCTGCAAGGATTGCAACTGGTTTACTCAGCTTCCCTGGGTCCTACTGGGACTAAGGACCACTCCTAAAGACGCCCTGGACGTCTCGTCAGCTGAAATGGTGTATGGCGACCTGTTGGTCGTCCCTGCCGAATTTTTTCCTTTTACAACCTGCTCCCTCGATGTCCAGCGCATACGTCAAGTCATGGGAAAATTTATTCCATGCCGCCAGACTTACAAGCCCCCAGCGAAGCATCACATACCAACGGACTTGCACTCTGCAATGCACGTCTTCCTGCGCAACGACACTAGCAAGCCACCGCTAACGACCCCTTACACGGGCCCTTTCCTTGTGATCCGACGCAGTCAGAAAGTATTCCTACTAAACATTAGTGGCAAAGAAGACTGGGTCTCCAATGATCGTCTAAAACCTGCTTATCTTCTGCCAGATGACCCGCCTACAGTTTGCCTCTCTAGATCAGGGCACCCTATTTAACATGTATAGTATGTCATTTCTAGGGGGGGAGCCATGTACCAACCGTGTGTCACACGGTCGTACATAAATTATTTTGTATATATTATGCTTGTGTCTGCGCTCTTCCCTCGCACTAAAAAGAACCTGAATAATCAGGTCTCTGGTTTTCCTCTGGAACATTGTCATTCCCTCGAATATGTATTTTCCTGTTGCCTTGAGGTTTTGTATATAAAGGAGTGTGTTCTTTAATAAAGTACTCAGTTGATTGCATCCTGCCTTTGAGTTCACAACTCTCTCTCGGCCCGTCACAATTTGCCGTTGTGCCAAGCTCTCAAGACAACTACAAGAGGTGAGGATATATTCAGGATATTAGACACCTACTTCATAAAAAAATATTTTGGTTGGGGCCTTTGCATTGCAAAGGCTTTGACAGGCTCAGTAAAGTGTGTAATTTGTCTCATAAAAAAATGTTGCAGTTACTGTGGAGCATAGACACTGTGGCCTCGATAGGGAAGTATTACCTGTGAAAAAGAAGTCCGGATATGCAAGGTGGCCTATTATCCAGATATATTCTCGAAATTAAATGACCTTCACTCATTTCAAATTTCTCTCAATATTTTGAATATCCAAGACACATCGAGTTCTGGGTTGGTGTATAAAGAAAAACAAGACAGATTGCATGCCAAATTGCCAGACATTCCTGGAGGAAAATTCCTTGGAGTTAGTTGCATGATTTTGCATCTACAACAATAAAAAGATAATTTACTTACCAAAACAACTAAACACAATGACATGGCTGCGTAACCCATTCATGGATAAGAATAATATGATGAAGCAGATTTTGTCAGTGAGTGAAAAAGAACAGCTTATTGACATTTCATCTGACCTAACTTTGAAAACTAAATACAACCAGGACTCTCCATATTTTTCTGGATAAACATGTTCCATGAGTATCCAGCAATATTTAAACTAGCATTAAAACATCTTATGCCCTTTGCAACAACATACAAGTGTGAAGCAGCTTTCTCTATCTAGATTGCAACCAAAAATAAATAGAAAATCAAAGGGGATGCAGCACCTGATGTGCGTCTGCAGTTAACAAACAGTTCCAGACTTTGATGCTCTCTGTAGCCAGATACAAGTTCACAAATCACATAGAAAAAAAAGTAAGAATTTTGATGAGGAGTAATAAAATTTGAACTTTTATTTAGTCGTGTGTGTATGTGTGTGAGTGTGTGCTCACATTTTGGGAAATCTCAACATTTAAGGGAGATATTTCCACATATATTTGGTGAAGGGATTCAAAGGGGTTCAACCGAGTATCAGTAAATGCAAAAAAGTTCCGTTAACTGGAAAATTTTTAGATCCACTCGTCTAGAAGAAATATTCGAGGAAGGCAGGAGATTGTCTGTCTTCTGCTTTGAGTCAAAAAAAAAAAATGGCCAGATATTGGTGAAGACGAAGATAGAAAGAAATACTGAGGACCTAGAGAGAGAGGAAATCCAGAATCTACAATTTTGTTTATTTTTTAGTCTACAGCCACAGTGCGCATGTGTTGTTGAAATTTGCACAGTTTTCCTTTAGTAAATGAGCAAAATACATGAAGCTATCCGTGCCCCGCATTTCTGAGATTATATTTCAATTTAAGAATAAATTGCTAAGATATTAAAGACAATTCTGATACATGAACACATAAGAAGGCCCCGCTTATAAACATAACTATCATAGGAGGCTACACACCATTTTCTGAATAAAGATTGATGAAATCGTGTGGTTGGATATCTTCCATCATTATAAGACAATTAATTATTCCACATGTTACCCTGTCTTCCGCAGGAGCTGTCGCGCTACTTTTTTTTTTTTTTAATTCTCAACAACGTCTCATCTTTTGTGAAAGGCAAGCTAGGCTCATCCAGCATATCCATTTCCATTCTTACCTACTGACGTCTCTTTGAATGATTGTTACGTAGAGTAGCGAGAACATTGTTTGGTAAGTTAATAATGCTAGAGGCAGATGACGATTTCTTCATTAGTTCATGTGCCGCTCCTTTTTTTCATGATGGGCAATATTTTTCCTTTTGATCCCTTTCACATTATTCAAAGCATCCCATACACAATTTATAGACTTCAAAAAAGACATTTTCTCTAAAAAGGGGCCCAATGATTTTCCTCTTTATTTTTTAAAATCATATTTTAGAAGTACTGTCTGCAATCTGTACCATTGCCTCTTTACTGCTCCTATCATTAGGACTTATATTTAACTTCCTTTGTGTATTTTTTTAAACAGTGTTCCATCCCTTTATTATTTATCCCTTCTCGTGTAATGCTTGCTTTAGTCACTTGATTTTCTAAAATTTCTGATAGAATAGTTCTCCTTGTTCACCTTCACGTACAATAGAAAAGCTATTACATTAATTAAAGCATCCAGCAACCCATTCTCATCATTTCCACGCCCAAATACTTATTTTTAGTTCTTATACCACTCAGCAACCTTGGCCATAAAAGAAACCCTTTAATCATTCTTGATAATTAATCTTTTCCCTTTTTGGCTGAAAGTTGTCTATGTATACCAGATTCACTTTAAAAGCAAAATACCTACTTACTACTGTAAGTTACCAACAACTAAAGCAGAAGATACATACTAAGGACACATTGAATAGCAGGGTATAATAGGTTCTGCCACCTCTCATATGAGTGGAGTCTTTATTCTGTAAAACACAAATATCCTCAAAAGGATTGACAATACTATTCACAACAAAGCAATTTTTATTAGCATGCTCATTATTTAAAAGAAAAAAATGCCAGCCATTAAGGTCACCTATTAGTAAACACTTTCTTCAAAAATACATTCATGCAGTTTTCCAATATTCAGCATATCGCTGTGAAAATAGGCATATATACATACACACACACACACACACACACACACACACACACACACATATATATATATATATATATATATATATATATATATATATATATATATATATATATATATATATATATATATACACTGCAATCGAACAATAGACCCTTCAAATAGAAGGCAAGGTTTCTACCAATCAAGACCCCATAGGTTCTAGAAGTCGGAAAGTAAGTGTTCACTGCATTTCATGATTTACCTGGTGAGACATCATTCTGATATCAGTAATTTTTCCCCGACTTATCGACCCACAAAATGACACAATTGATTGCGTTCAATATGAAATAACCCCAATACGTCAATAAGGATGAAAATCAACACATTATTGTGCTCATATAGAAAAATAATTCTAGCTCATATTGGGATCAAATGAAAGGCAAGCTCATTACAACCATGCCACCAGAGGCTCTAATAAAAGTTGTAACCTAAGCGCTAACTGTATTTCAGAATTTGCCTTGATGAGATATCAGTCTCATGCCCCCATAGGCTCTACAAGTCGGAAATTAAGTGTTCACTGCATTTCAGGATTTACTTAGTAAGATACCATTCTAATATCAGAAATTTTTCCCCGACTTCTCGACCCATCAGGTAACAAAACTGATTGGTTTTAATATGAATTACCCCTAATATGACAATAAGGATGAAAATATACATAATATCGTGGGCAAATAGAAATAGTTTTATACCTTATACCTAAATTGAACTCGAGCCCCTTCAAATGAAAGGAAAGGTCACTACCAACCATGCCACAAGAGGTTTAAGAAAGTCTTAACCTAATTGTGAACTGCATTTCAGGATTTACCTTGTGAGATATCAGTCTTATTCTAGCGAGTTTTCCCTAGTGTTCCCAAACCACTATGGGACACAATTGGTTGCTATTAATTCCATTTATCCCAATGAGTCAATATGGATGAAAATCAACACAATATCGTGCTCAAAGAGGAATATATTTCTACCTCACACTAGGATCACACTCGAGCCCCTACAAATGGAAGGCAAGGTTGCTACCATCCATGCGACCAGTTCTAAATGAAGTCAGAACTTAAGTGCTAACTGCATTTCAGGATTTACCTGGTGAGACATCAGTCTCGTACCAGAGAGTTTTCCCAGACATCCTGAACTACCCTGTGACAGAATAGATTCATCTCAATTCGAATTAACATCAATGAGTCAATATGGATGAACATCAGCACAATATCTTGCCCAAATAAAAATAAATTTCTACCTCATATTGGGATCGAACCCAAGCCATTTCAAATGAGAGGTCCTAAAAGAAGTCGGAGCTGAAGTGCTAACTCTCTTTCAGGATTTAGCTGGTGAGACATCAGTCTAATACCGGCAAATTTTCCACGACTTCCCTATCCACCCGGCGACAAAATTGATTGATTTTAATTCCAATTACCCCCAGTGAGTTAGTATAGATAATAATCAACATAATATCATGCTCAAATAAAAATAAATTTCTACATCATACTAAGATCGAACCCTATCCCCTTTACATGAAAGGCAAGGTTGCTACCAACCCGGCCACCAAAAGCTTTAATAGAAATTCGAACCTAAGCGCTAACTGCATTTTGGCATTTACCTGGTGAGACATCAGTCTTATATCAGCAAGTTTTCCCTAATTTTCTGAAGCTCCAGGTGAGATAATCAATTGGTTTTAATTTGAATTACCGTTAATGAGTCTATATGGATGAAAATCAACACATGCTCAAATAGGAATAAATCTTTACCTAATACTGCGATCGAACCCAAGCTATTTCAAATGAAAGGCAAGGTTACTACTAACCATGCCACCAAAGGTTCTAAAAGAATTCGGAACCTAAGTGCTAACTGCATTTCAGGATTTACCTGGAGAGACCTAAGTCTCATACCAGCGCGTTTTCCCCGACTTCATGACACACCAGGTAACACAATTGACTGCTTTTATTTTGAATTGCCCCTAATGAGTCAATACATATGGAAATCAGCCTAATATCATGCTCAATTCTTTTTGAATTTTTCCCTCATGCTAGGATCGAACAAAATCCCCTTCAAATGAAAGGTACCAGAATTTTAAAAAGTCGAAACCATAGTACTAACGGCATTTCAGGATTTACCTGGTGAGACATCAAGTCTCATAACAGCTAGTTTTCCCCGTTTTCCTTACCTATCAGGTGGCACAATAGATTTCTTTTTATTTGAATTCCCTCCTTCCCTAATGAGTTAATGTGGATGAACTTAACCCTATATCGGGCTCCAATAAAACTAAATATCTACCTCATAATGGGATTGAATTAGAGCCCATTCAAATGAAGGGGTGTATGAGTTCATCATTTAATACAAGTTCAAGATCTTATCACAATGGAATACCAAAAATTATTTTTGGTTACTTTGTCTTCCTCCATTGGTTTTCCAAATAATCTCATCAAACCATGCGGGGGTTAAATACTCCACAGCCTTTTCATGCATCTATAATATTGTAAATAAAACTTACAGAATATGAGAAAGACATGCATGCGAAATAGACCTGAACCTAGGACTAAACGAGGAGGGGAGAGGATTAGTTTTGGGTGGTCTAAATTTGTCTTGGCCTTGTTAACTGTTATTGTTTTTCTTTTATATATTCCTATAGTATAGAGATATGGTCAGAAAAGATGCTCTAGTTTTTCAGAATATAATGGGATTTTTTGTTTCTAGAGGCTTGAGGTTGCATTTACATTAGAAAAATAAGGGCCTCTTGAAGTGACCTTAGCCTCTACTAGGATACGACTCGATGTATAATCTCTGACTTTGATAAAGTGCACATGTTCTACAAGTTATACTTCTATATACATTCTTGCACATCTCTGTTCCGCCACCACTTTTCTCCACTCGATAAACCATATCCACTGGTTCTTCTCACTATTTCCACCTGCTCCCTTACACAGATTTCTCTCATACACAGCCAAATATTTCCCTCCTTGTTACCTTGTTCAATCTCTATGTTCAACCCTCTCAGTAGTTTCTCTCTTATAATCCTCATAAATTGCTCATACTCTTCTCCTATAAGGTACCAAACTTTAATTACAGAACTTCTCTTTCTCTTCTTAAGTTTTCTACCTCTCATTTTAAAACCCATCACTTATGGTCTGTTGCTTAAAACATGCTTCCCCCCAAAACACTTCACAGTTCATAACTTCATTCTTGTCTGCATCTCTAAGCAATAAGTAATATATATGGCTTTCCACTCCTCCACTTTCATAGGGTATCTGATGCTTATCCAACTTCTGAAACATGGTGTTCATACATGCCAAACTCTGAGCCATCTCTAATACATACTCCCTATCCCCATTTATAATTCCAAGCCCCTGGCCTCCATGTACTCCTCATAGCCATCCCCCTCTCCTACAAATAACTCATCTTCCTCTTTCACTGATCTAGTGGCAGCCTCAAACTCCTGCCTAAATATTTATTTGTTCTTGTTCATGACAACTTATTGGGGTAGGGCATATGCTGAAATTATATTTATTATCCGATCCTATATTATCATTGGGATCTTAAAAGCCTATCATTTATTTCCTTCACCAGCATCATATTTTTCTTTCCAGCTATTAACTATTATGACCCCAACTCCATTTCTTACCTCTCTTGACCCTCTATAATAAAATTTTTACCAATATCCTATATCTCTAGATCCGTTTAATTTCCACCCAGTCTCTAGCACACGTAAGACACCTATCTTCTTTCTCTCCATCACATCCACTTACTCCCTCAATCTTCCCGTCACTGAAATAAGATTCCAAGTACCTGTTCTCATTTAATTAGATATACGAGTTCCCTTGGCTATTCTTCTTAATTTTAGTAGTTATAATTTTACAGTGTCATTTCCTTCATTTTAACTTTATTGTTGCTGTTCAATATGACATTTATATATGAATATACTGAACTGGAACATCTATCTAAATTTTGAGTTCAAAAGTTTAATGTTTTGGTGCCATTCCCTTTATTTTCATTTTAATATTGCATCTGAACGTGGCTATTATATTTGATTACCCTGAACTGGGACAGCTATCTAAATTTTGAGCCCAAAGGTTCGATAGAGGAGAGTACCTGTGTGTAGATAGGTGTAATTTGGCCCACCATTATTTGCCTAGTGATTAATTACACATAGTGTAACGAAGCAAGATACATTAGCAATTTTTGTTGCCAGATCCAGGCCTGTCGGTTTTAGGCCTCTGAAGTCCCCTCTACTCATGCCTACCCCTTGCCATAGTCTGGTAAAAATCAGCACCTACTTACAATGTTAGCTTGTCTAGTACTACCTGATCGTGTGGACGAACCCTTACAGTTGATTACTTAAAACATGATGCATACACTGTAAATGACCAATTACAAATGTCTTAGATGGGCTCTTTGTATTAGAAGGTTGTGTTCATCACCATCACCAAATATACAGGGTAATACAAAAAAATATCCAAATACAATATCATTCAAAAGTAATAATTCGTTAGATATTCAAAACATAAAGTAAACATATTGCCTTTTTGTATTATATTACAAAAACATTCCGTACATATGCAAACTTATAAGTCTTTTCCAGCAATATTTAACCAACTGTCCGGAAGTTTTTTGGGGGAAATTAAAAAAAAGAAAAACTGTCTATAAACTTTAATGTAATCCGAATATGCTGAAGACAAGTAATTCATGTACATTAAAAGATGTAATATACTGCTAAAATTACCCTTAGTGTTGCATATGAGTATCAAAGAAAACGTACCGAGCAAAGGATGTTCCAACTGATATTCAGACAATCAAGATTAGAATTCTACCCAATTCCTACCATAAATTTATCTTCAGACTTTGCAAATTAACAACCATCACCATAGCTGTAATTTGAACTCGATTTCCAATTAACAAAACATCTGTACTTCCTTTAGCTTATAACTATAATCAATGATTAGCCAGAATGGTATGATCCCGTTCACCCACACAACAGGGTGACTCAAAAATAAAAAATAGAATTAAAAACTGACCCACGAGACGACTGCTATGAAATTCTTTGACATTAATTTTAATAGCCTAATTGTAAAGCGATAGAATTCACTAATATTAAAAGCTATCTTATTGTGAAGGTTTTTCGTATTCCGTGGTAGGCGGTATGTCTTAGCAATCCATGTTTGTCAACGGTTATACTCGTATAAGCAGAGGAGCAATGACACCTTTGGGTGTGGGGGAAATACCCCTCTGAATCTCCATGAAGTCACTGGCAGCAGGGTGACGGTTTAGGCTTTTGATATTCTTATAAGTATAATGAACATTAAATTTGATGGTACTTGAGGATATTCAAAACCAAATGCTCATTATTAGTGCCACACCAAAAGTTATCTGTGAAAAATGAGTCCTTATATATAGCTGTTTCCATATTTCAAGTTAGACTTCGTAAATATTATAAGTTAAATGGTGCATAGGGTAAAAGTGTGATAGAACTTAGCTTACGACAAAAGGAAAAGTATAAATATATCCATTAACGTTGATTTCTATTCCAAATCAGTTACTTTAATATTCATTATAATCAGCCATCGTATTATGATGCAATCTTGTTTTCTTCAGATTACTCCTCAACCTAAATCCTTATTTTTAGCTGGAAATATACACAATAAACAAATGTATAGCATTTGAAATTCCTTGGATATTCAAATAAACTTTAGGGTACCCTCAAAGTATTTAGCCTACTCAATGGCGTTGATTAAAACTTATTGACTTGTCACCATATCTTTAGATTCAGGCTTTGCAGATATCTATAAAAAAAATGCTATAAGTGTAACATCTCTAATTATCTTTCGTTTGAGCATAACTGTAATTGATGCAAGTTTAAAATTTAAATGTTTGAAGATCTTGTTAAATCCACTAACAAAGTTGATACAATAACTTCCCCATTCCAACACTTGTAGTTATTCGTCAGTTACCTTGTGAAAACTTCCTCTCAATGAATACATATATATTCAAATATGCGACAAATTCTTCTTAGTATATACAATATACACAACACATTAATACACACACATACACACACACATACATACATATATATATATATATATATATATATATATATATATATATATATATATATATATATATATATATATATATATATATATATATATATATATATATATATATATATATATATATATATATATATATATATATATATAGACGTTTGTGCTTCTCATGTGCATAACCTATTTATGTACATTTTAAGAATTCTAGACTGATTAAGTATCTGCTCTATTGAAATAGTTCTATTATTTTTCCTGTAATGAAATCTAGAATAAAATATTGAAAAGCATTAGAGACTTTTCTTTTCAACGTCTAATTTCCTTTTTTTTTTCAGAGAATAGACAACAAGTGTACTACAGGAATTTCGATTAGATTGATACCTGGAAATAGCTGACAATAGAGTGAGAATTTAAAGTAGGCCTACTATATACATAAAGGAATTATCATGTTCCACGGCTGAAACTTGAATAAGTCTGCCATTATTAAAAAAGGGGATTTACGATCTCTGATTATAATATAGATGTAAGCTATTATCACTTAAAACCAATATTAAATCTGTTTAAGAAATTCAACTCATTTTGATGTTCTATGTTAACATTTTGTGCGAGTGAGCCGTTAGTTTATAATTAAGAGACGATATGAATGCTACTAACTTTATTTCAACACATAATGAGTTCATATACAAGAGGTTCCAAGCAAGAATGTCTACAAAATTTCAAACAGATTCGTGCATGTAAAGGCAAGCTTGAACAGGTTTTGTGATCAGTTGGGGAATAGACAGACATGCAAAAAAGAGAGAGAAAAAAAGAAGGAAATACCAATGTACTGTACAAGCATGTGTGAAACATATATGGTACATGGCTTACCCCCATTTAAATAGACATACATGTGAAAAGGAGCACTGTACTCCAGAGTCTCACTGTAGGTGGGTCATCTTTTGGTAAATATGCAGGTTTTAGGCTATCAATGGAGAGCCACTCTTTTTTGTTATAAATGTTAATTAAAAAATCCTTTGGATCACGATGAAGCACTGGGAAAGGGCCCGTATAAGGGGGCGTTAGCAGTGGATTACTAGTGACTTTGTGCAGGAAAATTTACTTTGAAAACGACAAATCTGTTGGTAGGTGTTGCTTAGCTGAGGGCTTGTAAACCTGGCAGCATGGAGTAAGTTTTTCCACAATGTGATGTAGGTGCTGGGGAGTGTGGGAAGAGGTCATAGACAGAAAAAAGCTTGACATTGACGACCAACTGGTTGCCAGACACCATTTCAGCTTCCAAGACATCCAGGTTGTTTCTAGGAGTGGTCTTTCGTCCCAAGAGAACACGGGGATGCTGGGTAAACTAGTTTGAGTCACTGCAGCTGGACATGAAAGCTACTTTGAGTGTGTAATGAAAGCATTCAAAACCTCTGTTAGCAGTGGTCTGATGTAGGGTGATGCCCAGGAGATTTTCTAATGATATCCATAATTGAGAGGAGAAAGTGGTACCCCTGTCAGAAGTAATATGCTCAGGGATACCAAATCTCGCTATCGGCCCTAAGACTAAGGCAGATGTACATGAGGCAGACATTACAGTTTCTACAGAAATGGCTTCATTCCAACAAGTGGAGCAGTCAATGTCAGTAAACAGATAACAATGTCCTTGTGATGTGGGTACTGTACATACCACCTCGAGATAAATGTGAGCAAAACGACGCTGAGATTAAAGAAAGGTGCCCAGTTCTGAATCTAAATTTCAATGTACTTTTTAATGGCATGAAGCACAGGGCCGGACCAAATCCTTAGCATTCTCAGGAATACTGTGCTAAATGAACATAGTCTTCAGTAGCTGTGTAGTACATCAGCACAAGGGATGTGAAAGGCCATGAATGAAATCGAACAACTGCCATCATATGGGAGCAGCTATCCATAGTTTTGGTCTACCAGTACTGACGTCACAGAACAGGGTGGTATTGGATTCGTCGAAGGCGAAGTTTTTCCAAAGGAAAGATGTTGAGGATATCCTACATGCTTGGTACTGTGGATGTTTTTGCTGAGCTTCTACCAAGGTGTTTTAATGCAAACCTAGGTGAATGGTAGTCAGTAGGTTTCTTAATAGGGCATCGGCAACGGGTTTAATTTTCCAGGGATATCTTGAAGGGTACAATTCTATTTGGTAATGTAGAGATGTCAGTGTTGATGGTTGGACCTGGCGTTGGACTGTTGAGTGAAGGCATACACCAGAGGTATGTGGTCTGTACTAATGACGAAGGGCCTACCTTCTAATAAGTGGTGAAATTGACAGACAGCCAAGTGCACCACCGGCAATTTGTGGTTGAATATGGAGTAACCAGATCCTATCTTGGACAGCTTTCTACTGAAGAAGAATAATGGGCGTGGCGAGACATTGACAACCTGCTCGAGAACTGAACCAATAATGATGTCACTGGTCAGTAAGAGAATCAGCAATAGATAAGTCATTATTTTTGCTGCAGATTGCAGCTTCTTGAAGGCATCTAGCTTCAGGTCTTTTGGCTTGCTTTTGACTGAGGCATGGAGGTGGGCAATAGTGGTGTCTATGGCTGGCAGGAACTGTAGATAATAGTTGATCATACCTAAGATTTATTGTAGTGCTTTGACGGTCAAGGGCATGGGGCAGTTTCGAATGGCTGCTTCCTTCTCAGGTAGGGGGTTGATACCTTCAGGAATGATGCAGTGCCCTAAAAATGATACATTTTTGGGCGCCAAAGGTACACTTGTTGTACCCGACTTCAAGGCCATTTTGTTGTAGGCGGTTGAGCACGATACATAGGTGACGGAGGTGTTCCTATTTGAAGGAAAATAACACAAGTATTTTGTCCACAGAACATGCACAGAAGATGAAGTCCCCTAAGATGCCATCCATGAGGCATTGAATAGTGGCCCTAGCACTACGAAGAGAAAAACCAGGATGAATTAAAGGTGTATGTACATAAAGGGGTGGTGATAGGAGTCTTAGGATGTCTTCTGGGTTCATGGTTACATGACTTTACCCAACCAGGAAATCGAGAGTGGAGAAAACCTTCGCTTAATGCAAGTAAGATGTCATATTGGCAATGTTTGAGAGGTGGTGGTGATCCGGTTCTGTCTGCATTTTCAGATGGCTGTAATCCCCGCACAGACGCTGAAAGCCATATTCCTTTGGACGATGTGGAAGAGCGACAAGCTTGGGCTTGAGGCTTTTTGGCAGAGGCCCATTTCTCCTATTTTAACGAAGGTTTGTTTAGCGGCTACCAAACGATCTGGTGCCAGACACCTGAATCTGGTGAACACTGGGTGCTCAATGTCTTGATATGGTGATGAATAACATGTTTGTCATGAACCGTGAGTGTTTGCTGGAGTTCAGGATGTAAGACTTCCGGGGACAATGTAAGGAGGTGGGTGTGAGTATCCAAGGATGTGCTGATGTGGAGAACGATGTTGGAGGGTTTGGGTTCAAGAGGTACTGTCAAATAAGATTCTGCACTGACTAACCGTCAGTGAGCATCATCAACCAAGAGGTGGAAATGTGAGAGGAAATCTGCACCGAGAATTGGCAATATTACGTCAAGAACGAGAAATTTCCTAAGATATTTGGCCGTTACCCCCCACCTAATGATAATAATAAAAGGGAATGATTGGGCTATGGGTTCACTGGGCTATAGGTTGGGTGATATTCATTCGCAAAACTCTTGGCATTTGATATAAGTTCATCCACATCATTTGCGACAACTAGATTTGCTGAGGACACTGTGATAATAGCTGATTCACAGGAAAAATTGCAAACACTTCTTGACACAATATACAGCGAGTGTAAGAAGTTCAGAATATGATTCTGTGAATCAACATGAAGAAAACAGGTGGAAGTAGCATAAAAGAAAATATGTGATCTCCAAATTACCACATCATAATGGACGGAGCAACAAAAAGCAAACAAATGCATTTGTATATCTAGGTAATATAACACATGATGCAAGATGCAATAAAGCAATTGAAAAAGAGTACTAATAGCAAAAATTGCATTCAACAGTATAAAAAACTATTGACAAATGGCAGGAGAGGAATTCAGACAAAAGTTAGCGCACTGAAAACCCATGTATGGTCCACACTTATTCATGGCTCAGAGACACGAACAATAAACAACAACTTGAAAAGGAAATAAATGGACAGGAATTATGGTAATACAGAAGTATGTTAAACCTTCCATAAAGGGAAATTAATAAATGGGGAAGTATTGAGAAGATTTAGTCAAAAGAGATCACTTCTGTGTTTTCATCCACAGGGAAGACATGTATGAAAGCACAGAGGTCCAGTTAACTATTTACTACCTAACTACCAAGACGAGGTCCCTCATCATGAGAAATAATCCATTCCCACCAACTCTGGACTTCATTAGACATTCCAATATGGTCTATTACTACTTATGCACTTTTCTAGGATGCTCTGGAAGTTACTTAAGAATAACCATCATGCGTCTGACTCAGGGACTGTACTGTCACATTCAGCATGGCATCATAAGAGCTCATACCTTCCAGGTCCACAACAACAATACGAAATTTGAGGAAATAGTTATGAACACCAAGATCATCGGCCATGATCCAGGCAACATGATATTTCAAATACTTGAAGTTCTCGTCATACAACGAGAAAAACTGTCAATTAATACTACCCAGGAATTTCTCCTTCTCCACTCCTACTGCAACAACAGCAATCTGAAGAGAAACTCCAAAACTCATGACATCCGTAATCAAGACAGCTCTACCGACCAAGATACCTGCGATCAAGACAGCTATCATTAGCGACCGGACAGCCTTCCTACTTTGGATACCCTCTCGCTGAGTGCTTCCACCAATAAGATCCTAGCCCGTCGGGAACAAAATGGTGATTCATCACCCATGAGTGAGTGGGAAGGCAGTCTGACTGAACTACAGAACCTCCCGGCAAGCAGCTTAGACAATGCGAATTCACCACCCGACTCATGTTACTACTTACTTCACCCACGGCAACTCAGGTGGTTAATGTAAATCCGCTTCCTCTAAGCTTAAGCTAGAATGGCCATATTAAATTATGTAGCTAGCATCGTATCGCTCAACTATGCTATAGCTTGAGGAAGTTGAATAACACTACCAAAACGAGAAGCTTGCTTACTGTATTCTTTTACCAAACGTGTAAATTTTACCTCACTTCTAAACTTTACATTAAAAACTTGTTTCTTCACTTATACCTAAATTTGCCTACCCTCAATGAAGGATGACTTTCGCCTAATTACTGGCTATATGCAGTAATTCTGAAAAGAGGATAAGACCCATAGAAAAGCCAGAGTGCAAGATCAGTGCAGTTGTGGCAGCCATCATCTTTAACAAAATTATTATAATCATTATTATTATTGTTATTATTATTATTATTATTATTATTATTATTATTATTATTATTTCAATTATTATTGTTAAAAATATCATTATTATTATTATTATCATTATTATTATTATTATTATTATTATTATTATTATTATTATTATTATTATTATTATTATTATTATTATTATTATTATTATTATTATGCTATAGTTAGGTTTTGTTTAGATTCGTAAGGATAGCACAGAACTAGTTTTAAGGTACCACATCTCTGGGACTATTTTGAAAACAGAAAACGATATATATATATATATATATATATATATATATATATATATATATATATATATATATATATATATATATATATATATATATATATATATATATATATATATATATATATATATATATATATATATATATATATATATATATATATATATATATATATATATATATATATATATATATATATATATATATATACTTATACTACTAGATCTGGTGAGGGAATTATTTGTGTGTCTACCTTGTCACTGTAGAAGAATTGTACAAGGAACTTACAGAATATTTACTGTTCGAATGTTATGTAATTTTCACGTAGAAAGCCAACACCGCAATACTCATTTTATTCAAGATCCACCTTGATGGTCTAAGGGCCCAATAATTACAGACCCCATGAAACTATATTCCATGAAATCTGAGGAAATCAGGGTGGTTGACACTGTAGGCTTCAACTTTTCAAAAATAATCATCTAACAATAGAGAAATCTAACAATGTTTTTTTTTTTCTTTGATCAAAAACCCCCTTGGGATGGGGGGCGCGACTATGGGCCCCATAGTTACAAACCTCTTAAAACTAAATTTAATAATAATGAGCTAATTGCAATGAATTTCGACAAAGAGACGGGAAGTACTTATGAGATTATTTGGGCTATATTAATTTGGAAATTTCTCCTAAAAAAGGGATCCTTTGGTGTGGCTCCACATACACAGCATACACTGATATTCTTTTCCATGAGATAAAATGTAAAAAAATGTACAGAATATTAAATGACTGAGTCTTATGTAATTTCTTTTTTTTTTTTTTTTTTCGTTTTCTACAAAATGATGCCAACCAAACGGAGATTCCACAGAATATTTATTGATTGACTTACTTTACTTTGATGGCAGCCTTTCTGGTGCCATACAGCATGGGAACCCTACTCTCTACAGGACCTCTATTGTCGTTTTACCTTGTTCGTCCAGAGTATTTAACGTTTCATATTGCTCATTTACTGTTAAATCGTCACTGTTGTATAACTGTTGAAATAAGAAAGTATGCAGTTTCCTCTCGAAAGCCCTAATATCTTCAATATTCGGATGTTTCGTGGGTGCTTATTACTGGGTAAATTCTCAGAGCCGCATATTTAAAGGCTCTGGAGTCTAAAGTAGGCATATATCTAGGTTCCAACAGTTTGAAGCAATCTGTAAGTGTTCTCGTGTCGACACAATTTGTTGCCTGCGCAATATGTAGCAATTCTCTTAGGTATTTTGGACGACCGGTTCTGATAACTTGGTGGGATATTGTACATATTTTAAATTCAATTCTTGCTTTAATCGGCAGCCAGTGTAAATCAATTAGTATAAGGGTGATTCTTTCTCTAGGTGGAACACCTTTTATCAGTCTTGCTCCTCTATTTATTATTTTTTGTAATTTCTTAAGTTCTACTTTTAGTAAATTGTAATAGATAGAGTTGCAGTAGTCAATCCTGATAATAACACAGTTTATCACAAGTTTCTTCACAGAATTCTCGTCCAGGTACTTTTTTATAAACGCAATATTTCTTAGATGATAACGATCAGTTCTTATTGAATTATTTATTTGTGCGTTTAGAGACAGGTTGCAGTCAAGTAATACAACTAGATCTCGAACTTTACTAGATATCAGCACTGAGTTATTATTAAAGTTCATTTGAATATTAGCAAAGTTTCTCACGCTGTTTCTCTTACCCACCACCATGAATTCAGTTTTGTTCTCATTAAATTTCAGTTGTTTAAATGTCATCCATTTTCCAACACTAGTTTCAGTAGTGTCATTTATATCATTTATGGAAAAGTAAAATTGTGTGTCATCCGTCTTGAGTCTTATGTTATTTTTTGGTTTTTCATTTTTACACAACAATACCGCCCAAAATGAGCTTCTCATTCTGTAAATCCAATAAAGCAAATTCGGTGAAAAGGATAAGATACCAGGAAACAGATGAGGAAGGGAATATATGGAGGGAAATAATTGCGAGAAGAATGGCAGCAAGCCTTAAAGCAGAAAAAGAATAGCAGAAGGATTTCAGAAGGAACACTGATGTAAGCAGGATGTCAGTTAGACGTGAAACAGGAGACGAAAAGCAGACGAATTTAAGAAGGATTACTAATGCAAACAGAATGGCTGCTAGACGTGAAGCAGGAGACGAAAAGCAGATGAATTTAAAAAGGAACACTAATGCAAACAGAATGGCTGCTAGACGTGAAGCAGGAGACGAAAAGCAGATTAATTTAAAAAGGAACACTAATGCAAACAGGATGGCTGCTAAATGCGAAGCAGAGGAATTTAAAAAGGAACACTAATGCAGACAGAATAGTAACTGGACGTGTAGCACAGTATAAAGACCAAAGAAATAGAAGCTACAAGAAATCAGGAATCAAGAAATCAAAAAATGATTCGTGTGCAGAAAAAACCAACAAAAAATGACTGTTCATCGAAACCAAGAAACATCGGAAAGATCAGAGAATTGTTGCCATATTGATAGTCATGCATGCTGAAGCAAGAACATGTCATTTTAATGCTGTACAATGGCGTCTTGGTGCCTTCACTCATAAACCAAGATATCCATATGAAACAGAAGACATAGTATATATTGGTTTAATATCACAACAATGTTTTTAGTGTCGTAATCAGAAATGAAAGAATGAACCTTCGGGATTGTGATGCAGTGGAGAGAAAATTAGATTGCCTGCTAGTCGAACCTCCTGAACATCTGAAAAAAAAAATCAATGTAACATTCCACCACTCACAAATTTTTCTTGAAAACATACTACTATACAAAAATGCTTTCCAGAAGACTTCATTTTGAGCAAAATCTGTAAATAAGGGGGAATTTATGCGTATATTAAAAATCCAAGGGCAAATATACATTTCTACCTATATTTTGTTTCAAAAGAAATCTTCACGACATATTCCCAAGAGTGGATTTTCCTCTCCTATATTTACTGGGAATCAGATATTCATAAAATTTCATATCTTAATTTAACTATTAAAAATGTCAGCTTCATTCATTTGAAGTATCTTTTAGAAAATTCAGTTAAATGTTCATTACTAAAAAGTGTCGAAGATGACTAAAGCCAAATACTACTGAACAACAATTGAGGTAAAAAAAATGTTTTTGTACACCAAAAAATATTACCATAGGTTATTAGAGACAAAATTTATCATCATCATCATTATTATTATTATTATTATTATTATTATTATTATTATTATTATTATTATTATTATTATTATTATTATTATTATTATTATCGACCATAATGTTGTGCTACTAATTATCAGGAAGTTTCCTTACAGTAAAAACTAAAAATCATAACAAATTCAATATAGGAATATATTAGAAGCCAATGAAATGAATAAATACAAAATTATTGAATTAATAAAATTATATATTTACATAATTTAGAATAGCATTATCTCGTTTTAACACGCATCCTAAAACAGATACTTTTTTTTATGGAGTTCAGAGGGTATTTGTAGTCATTTGATTAATATTTAGCTCCTTATAAAAGCTCCATTGGATATACAGTATACTATATCAGGTAATATTAAATTCTTTTTGCATAATTCGTTGGTTTAATGAACACTTATAATATCCCACATTTCTATAAAACAACTATATTTTTACATAATTACTTCTTGTTTCATATAAAAAACAATATTACCTTGAATAAAAGAACACAATTTTCCAGCATGGGGACATATTGTATATCCTTTTGAACATTTAGTAAAATTAATTTCATGCAAGGATTAGCACGAAGAATACTTTGCTCCACTTAAAGTAAGAAAGAAAGCCATGAAATTGAGTTACTTCTCATGGAAAGGAAAAATTTGCAAAAAAAAATTCTCCCTTTCAATGTTCAACATTTGTTTTAATGTTAATTATTTTGTTGTATGTAATACTACCTGGAAAACCTGGAATGTCATATTCCATCTTTCGACCTCTAGCATTTAATTTCGTAGGGTTAATTAAATTGAAAATTCCTTATTTGTTAAAACAACTGGCTATCTATATGACCGTTACTCAAATGTAACTCCTTTAAAAAATTTGGTATCTTTTTAATTTTCGTAAGAGGATGATATAAAGAAAGGATTTCCTGACTTTCGTCTCACTGAGGCAAAATGTCACACTAAAACGACGCTCCCATTCTCGCCAAAGGAGGAGAGGAAATTGCTGCATAAACGTCTTTGCCAAGAAATCATCGCCCAAAACTTCGTAAACTACCAAACTTTGATGTTCCACGGAGCTTTGGCATGATTTCCTCCTTCTTTAAATGTGCACACTAACGCATAATCCTCCCCTTAAAGAAACAAGATTCCATTCTGTCTGCTTTCAGAGCAAACGCCATTGGATGCTTCTCTTAGCAAATGAGTGTTCAGTCGTAAGAAGTTGCGTCCATTTAATTAGTAGGACATATAAACCTAGATAATAAAAGAGGAATTAATAAAATAAGGTTTTTATTATTTATGAATTATTCTTGAGTATTCTAGAAACAATATTTGAGAGAGAGAGAGAGAGAGAGAGAGAGAGAGAGAGAGAGAGAGAGAGAGAGAGAGAGAGAGAGAGAGAGAGAGAGAGAGAGAGAATTCTATTTTTGCGTACACTGAAATTAATATGACGGAAGTAAAACTGAAATAAATGTTTGAACATAGCCAAAAGGAAACTTCACCACTATCTCTTCTAAGTGTGACGGGCCGAGAGAGGAGTTGTGAAATCAAAGGCAGATTGGAAACGACTGAGTTATATTGTTGTGGAACACTCTCCTTACATACAAAACCTCAAGGCAACAGGACATGACAAGTTCACAAGACAGACAAAATCACAGAGGAAAAACCAGACTTGAATTTTCATGTTCGTTTTAGTGCGAGGGAAGAGCGAAGATACAACCATAATATATACAAAAGGAATTATGTACAATTGTGTGAAACATGGTTGGTACATGGCTTCCCCCCCTAAAAATGACATACTGTACATGTTAAATAGGGCGCCCTGATCTAGAGAGGCGAACTGTAGGCGGGTCATCTGGCAGAAGATAAGCAGGTTTTAGACGATCAATGGAGACCCAGTCTTCTTTGCCACGAATGTTTAGGAGGAATGCTTTCGGACTGCGTCGGATCACAAGGTAAGGTCCCGTGTAAGGGGGCGTTAACGGTGGCTTGCTGGTGTCGTTGCGCAGGAAGACGTGCGTTGCAGAGTGCAAGTCCGTTGGTATGTGATGCTTTGCTGGGGGCTTGTAAGTCTGGCTGTTATGTATTATTGTAACAATGTACTATATTATTTCAAGTGTTTCAGGTATTGCACAACATTGCATCATGTTGCATGAATAAGACATGTTATGCTTTGATCATAAGAGTAATGATTTGTTTTGGTATTAGGATTCAAACATTTGTTGGTTACCTCAGATAAGATGTGATTCTTTATGATTTATGCTGGAGTAGGATTTAAGTCTTTTCAGAGCGATGCTCTTTTGTTTAGCAATGTTTTGGTTTGTGAGATTTGTGTAAGACGCTCCATATACACTTGAGAGTCAGCTGTCACAAAGTGAAGTTCAAAATGTAGTCTTTTATACATTAAAGACGTATTTTATAATACCAACGTATTATTATCCATCAAGCACATATCAACGAAGATGGGATCAGCTGAGAAATAATTACTAACAATTTATTCATCTCTGTTCCAGGTAATTATTATGGTTAATAGAACTTCCTACCTAAACATCCATACATTATATTTTGGCGACGAGGATGGGATCAGCTGAGAAATAATTACTAACAATTTATTCATCTCTGTTCCAGGTAATTATTATGGTTAATAGAACTTCCTACCTAAACATCCATACATTATATTTTGGCGACGTTTGAGGACGACGGACAAGCAGGGAGAAGTAAGCAGGGAGAAGCATTGGAGCCTATGTACAAAGACGGCCAGCACAAGAGAAGGTTTTGTACATCGGAAATCAAGAGTAAAATCGCCCAATGAAGATTTTACCAGCAGCAGAATAGGAATTTCATCAAATACACAAAGGGGTGAAATTTAAAGTTGGGTAGGTAGGAAGTATACTTGTGACTGCAGAAAAGTAGCTTAACCTACCACAGTTATTAAGGTAAGCAAACAAAATGCCTTTTAACATCGAGCACCCAGAAGATTTTAGCGTCACTGCTGAGCCTAATTCTGTTGCAACACGATGGCAACAGTGGTGTGAGGAATTTAAGATTTATTTAGAAGCATTAGGGAACATGAAGGATGCACAAAAGAAGGCATTATTACTTCATACAGCAGGTAGGGAAGTTCGGGAAGTGTTTAAGACTTTGCAGCCTACAGATGACACAAGTGAAGCTGCAATTAAGGCTCTTACCACATATTTTGCTCCTCAAGTCAATAAATTTTTTGAAAGATACCAGTTTTCAGCGCAAGCTTATCAGAAAGAAAATGAAAGTTTAGATGCATTTGTGACTAGACTAAAGAATTTAGCTGTTTCATGTGAATTTCTAGAGTTAGAGAATGTTATCATAGATCAAGTAATTGCACATTGCACATCAGAAGAGCTAAGAAAGAAATTATTGCAACATAAAGATTTAACATTAGAAAAGGTATTGATAACAGGCAGAGCTTTAGAAACATCAAATAGGCAAAGTCACATAATAGGTAGTTCTACAAGCAATAGAATGGAAAATTCTAAAACTAATACAGTAGGTTCTAAGTGGAAAACCAATGAGAATCAGAGAAGGAATATGTCAAAGCCTAGTCATAGAAAAGTGCCTAACACTATTGTTCATAAATATCAGAATCAGGGTTATACACAGAAACAACAGGAAAAACCCAAGTGTTTTAGGTGTGGTAAAACTGATCATCTTGCATACGAAGCAAAGAAATGCCCTGCTACTGGACAGACATGCCAGAATTGCAGAAAGCTAGGTCATTTTGCAACTGCTTGTAGATTTCCTAAACAGTACGCAAAGAAAATAAATGCTACAGTTGATACTATGGGTCAAGAGAATAATGAGGAAAATGTTCATGATAATCAGGTTAGTTCAGAAACTGATTTTGCGTTTCACATAAATTCAGTCAATAAAGGTGCAAAGAAACATATCATGGTAGAAGTAATCATAAATGGTAAACCAATTTTGATGCAAGTTGACACAGCAGCCGATGTATCAATTATGTCTGAAAAAATGGCTAAAGGCATTCCTAATTTGTTATTAGAAGGTACAAATAGAGTTTTGAAAAGTTATAATGGTTTTGATATTCAGGTAATAGGTGCTTCGAACGTAGAAGTACAGTACAAAGAACAGAAATTAGAGAGAATGCCATTAACAGTAGTAAAAGGTAATGGACAAACTTTGCTAGGTTTAGATTGGCTACAGTATTTGAAGTTAGATTGGCCTAGTATTTTGAAGGTTGCAGGTAGACAAGATGAAAACAAAAATGAAATGTCTATGGATGATATCATATCAGAGTTTCAAGACGTATTTGAAGATAAAATAGGTACAGTAAAGAACGCAAAGGCAATTTTAGTTTTGAAACCTGACAGTTCTCCTAGATTTTTTGCTCCGAGACCAGTACCGTATGCATTGAAAAGTGCAGTTGAAACAGAAATCAAGAGATTAGAAAGTGAAGGTTCTTGTGAAAAGGTCACATATTCAGATTGGGCTACACCAATAGTTCCTATTGTGAAGGAAAGTGGACAGGTTAGGTTGTGTGGAGATTATAAAGTAACGTTAAATCCACAACTGCAAGTAGCTCAACATCCCTTACCAAATCCGAAAGACATGTTTGCAACTATGTCAGGATGCAGTGTTTTTTCTAAATTAGATTTAAGACAAGCATTTCAACAGCTTCCCATGGATGAAACTTCACAAGAATTATGTACAGTAAATACATCCTTAGGTTTGTTTAGGCCAAAGAGATTACCTTATGGAGTTGCAAGTAGTCCAGCTATATGGCAACAAACTATGGATAAGATTTTTTCAGGAATGCAAGGAGTACTCATTTTTATAGATGATATTTTAATTGCGGGTAAAGACACAAGAGAACATAGAGAAAGATTGCGAACAGTTCTGAAGAAGTTGAAGGAACATAATATTAGAGTAAATAAGAACAAATGTATTTTAGAAGTTGATTCAGTGGAATACTTAGGTTTTGTAATAAATGGCAAGGGTATTCACAAAACTAAAGAGAAGATTAAAGCTGTACAATCAACAAAAGTGCCAGAAAATGTTAAGGAATTACAATCATTTCTAGGTTTAGTAACATTTTATGGGAATTTCATTCAGAATTTGTCTACAATTGCACATCCATTGTATAATCTGTTGAATAAGGGTGTAGAATGGAAGTGGACAAAAGAGTGTCAGGAATCTTTTGAAAGAATCAAGCAGGAAATAACATCACCTACATTCTTAGTACATTATCGAATGGATTTACCAGTTAAATTAGTTTGTGATGCATCAAACATAGGTCTAGGTGCAGTATTATCTCATGTAATGCCAGATGGAACAGAAAAACCAATTGCATTCACTTCTAGAGTATTGAACAAGGCAGAAAGGAATTACTCTCAAATAGAAAAGGAAGGTTTAGCATTAGTTTATGGAGTAAAAAAATTCCATATGTATCTTTATGGTAGGAAAAAGTTCACACTTGTTACAGATCATAAACCTTTATTAGCAATATTGGGTCCAAAAGCAAGTTTACCTACGTTGGTAGCTGCAAGACTACAACGTTGGGCAGTTACGTTAGCAGCGTACCACTATGATATAGAATACCGTCCAACATCAAATATGGGTAATGCAGATGCTTTATCCAGATTACCCGTAGACAAAGCTCCAGAAGAGTATGATGACAGTGTTTTATTAATTTCAGTATGTAATGTACCAATAACTGCAAAAGATGTAGCACACAGTACCAAGCAAGACCCAGTACTTAGTAAGGTTTTGGAGAGTTTAATGACAGGTAGGGACTTATGTGGAAAGGAGGAAAATTGTAAACCGTATAAGGATATATGGTATGAACTGAGTGTGACACAAGGAATAGTGATGAGAGGTTCCAGGGTAGTTATTCCTAATTCACTGAGAAATAAGGTTTTGTCTGAAATACATGCTGATCACCAAGGTATTGTAAGATCAAAGTCAATTGCGAGAACTTTTGTATGGTGGCCAGGTGTAGATAAAGATGTGGAATGTTATATAAAGAATTGTATGAATTGTGTTATGCAACAAAACAATCCTCAATTTGCTAGAATGCACCCGTGGGAGTTACCCAGGTATCCATGGCAACGAGTGCATATTGATTTTGCAGGTCCTTTTTTGAATTATATGTTTTTGATAGTAGTAGATGCTTACAGTAAGTGGCCAGAAATTATCCCAATGAAGACGACAACGTCTTACGCCACAATAAAAGAGTTAATGCAAATTTTTTCAACGCATGGTATTCCAGAAAAAATTGTTACAGATAATGGTCCACAATTTACTTCACAAGAGTTTAAAGAATTTTGTAATGTCAATGGTATTAAGCATACATTTTCAGCTACATATCATCCATCTACTAATGGAGAGGCTGAAAGATTTGTCCAAACATTTAAGCACAATATGAAGTGTAGAAGAGCGAATTCAAGTAGTGTGTTTTTGCATGTGTCAAAATTTTTATTGTCTTATAGAACAACGCCGCACAGCACAACAGGCGTGGCACCCTCAAATTTGTTGATGGGAAGGAGGATAAGGTGTAAGTTAGATTTGTTGTATCCAAGTTTGCAAAGTGATTTAGAAGATAAAGGGTATAAACAAGTAGCAAAGCTTCCTAATGTAAGACATTTTTTACCTTTGTCTGATGTTATGGTAAGATCGTACAACACTCCAGAGAAGTGGGTACCAGGAGAGATTGTAAGAGAGATAGGAAATTTACATTATGATGTTCGTGTTGGTGATAATGTTGTAAAACGTCATGTTGATCAATTACAGCCGTTAAACAGAAAGACAGTAGAGCATGTGAATGTTAGAGATGAGAAACTTAAAGAAGTAGTTAGATCAAATGAGTCAAGTATTAACCAAGATGGTCCAACATCCAATGTAGATTCAGAACCAATTCATGTACCAGTACAAGATGAGGTTAAAGTGCTTCCTAATAGGATTAACAGAGGAAAGCCCCCTGAGAGATTAGATTTATGAATGTTTTTACAATGTCAAGTTAAGGGGGAGGAGACTGTTATGTATTATTGTAACAATGTACTATATTATTTCAAGTGTTTCAGGTATTGCACAACATTGCATCATGTTGCATGAATAAGACATGTTATGCTTTGATCATAAGAGTAATGATTTGTTTTGGTATTAGGATTCAAACATTTGTTGGTTACCTCAGATAAGATGTGATTCTTTATGATTTATGCTGGAGTAGGATTTAAGTCTTTTCAGAGCGATGCTCTTTTGTTTAGCAATGTTTTGGTTTGTGAGATTTGTGTAAGACGCTCCATATACACTTGAGAGTCAGCTGTCACAAAGTGAAGTTCATAATGTAGTCTTTTATACATTAAAGACGTATTTTATAATACCAACGTATTATTATCCATCAAGCACATATCAACGAAGATGGGATCAGCTGAGAAATAATTACTAACAATTTATTCATCTCTGTTCCAGGTAATTATTATGGTTAATAGAACTTCCTACCTAAACATCCATACATTATACTGGCGGCACGGAGTAAATTTTCCCACGACGTGACATATGCGCTGAAGATCGTCGGAGGAGGTTGTAGAAGGAAAAAACTCGGCAGGGACGACCAACGGGTCGCCATACACCATTTCGGCTGCCGAGACGTCGAGGGCGTCTTTAGGAGTGGTCCTTAGTCCAAGGAGGACCCAGGGAAGCTGAGTAAACCAGTTGCAATCCTTGCAGCGGGACATCAAAGCTGTTTTGAGGGTGCGATGAAAACGTTCAACTATTCCATTGGCAGCGGGGTTGTAGGCCGTTGTGTGATGTAGGGTGATGCCCAGGAGATTCGCTAATGACGTCCATAATTGAGAGGTGAAAGTGGTTACCCTGTCAGAAGTAATATGCTCAGAGATACCGAATCTTGAAATCCATCCAGAGAGTAAGGCAGATGTACATGAGGCGGACGTTGCAGTTTCCATGGGAATGGCTTCAGGCCAACGAGTGGAGCGGTCGATGACGGTAAACAGGTAACGATGTCCTTGTGATGTGGGTAGTGGGCCTACAACGTCGACGTGAATGTGTGCGAAACGACGCTGAGGTTGAGGAAAGGTGCCCACTCCTGAATCCGTGTGTCGATGTACTTTGGAAGTTTGGCAAGAAGTACAGGCACGGACCCAATCCTTAGCATCCTTAGAAATGCCGTGCCAAATGAACTTTGCCTTCAGCAGCTGTGCAGTAGAACGGCACGAGGGATGTGAAAGGCCGTGGATGAAATCAAACACCTGTCGGCGCATGGGAGCAGGAATCCAAGGTCGCGGTCTACCAGTACTGACGTCACAGAGGAGGGTGGTGTTGGAGTTTTCGAGGGGAAAATCCTCCCAACGGAGGGACGTGCAGGATGTCCTACAAGCTTGATACTCTGGATCCTGTCGTTGGGCTTCAGCCAGGGCGTTGTAATCCAATCCCAGTTGAACGGCAGCCAACGTGGTTCTTGACAGGGCATCGGCAACGGGATTCATTTTCCCAGGGACGTATTGGAGGGTGCAATTGTATTCAGCCACGGTGGAGAGATGTCGGCGTTGACGGGCGGACCAGGCGTCAGACTGTCGAGTGAAGGCGTGCACCAGAGGCATGTGGCCTGTGCGAATGACGAAGGGCGTACCTTCTAAGAAATGGCGAAAGTGACGGACAGCCAGGTGCACCGCCAGCAATTCTCGATCGAAGGTAGAATAACCCGATTCTGCCTTGGACAGTTTTCTGCTGAAGAAGGCCAATGGGCGGGGCGAGCCTTTGACCACCTGCTCGAGTACTGCACCAATAGCGACGTCGCTGGCATCGGTGGAGAGAAGGAGAGGGGCGTGTGGGATAGGAAAAGTGAGAGCCGCAGCAGTTGATAGGGCCTTCTTTGCATTGCAGAAGGCCGCTTCTTGAAGGGGACCCCACTTCAGGTCCTTTGGCTTGCCCTTGAGGGAGGCGTAGAGGGGAGCAAGAGTGGCGGCAATGGCTGGCAGAAAGAGGTGATAATAGTTGATCATGCCCAAGAATTCCTGCAGAGCTTTGACGGTCGAGGGCGTGGGGAAATTCTGAACGGCTGCTACCTTCTCAGGGAGGGGATGGACTCCTTCAGGAGTGATACGGTGACCTAAGAACGACACTTCGTTGGCGCCAAAGGTACACTTGTCGTACCGGACTACAAGGCCGTTTTTTGCAGGCGGTCGAGCACGATGCGCAAGTGACGGAGGTGTTCCTCTTTTGAGGAGGAGAACACAAGTATGTCGTCCACATAACATACACAGAAAGGGAGGTCCCCTAAGATGCCATCCATGAGACGTTGAAACGTTGCCCCAGCATAACGAAGGCCAAAACAGGAGTAATTGAAGGTGTATGTACCAAACGGAGTGGTGATGGCGGTCTTGGGTATGTCTTCTGGGTTCATAGGCACCTGATAATACCCCTTCAGGAGGTCGAGCGTAGAGAAAACCTTTGCTTTGTGCAGGTAGGAGGTTACATCGGCAATGTTTGGGAGGGGGTAGTGATCCGGTTCTGTTTGCATGTTCAGGCGCCTGTAATCCCCGCACGGACGGAGGGAGCCGTCTTTCTTTAGAACGATGTGTAAGGGTGACGACCATGGGCTGGAGGCCTTTTGGCAAAGGCCCATTTTCTCCATTTCGGCGAACGTCTGTTTGGCGGCTGCCAATCGTTCCGGTGCCAGACGTCTGAATTTTGCGAAGACTGGGGGTCCCATCGTCTTGATATGGTGATAAATACCGTGCTTAGCAGGAACCGTGGGCGTTTGGCGAAGTTCTGGACGGAAAACTTCCGGGTACGACGTGAGGAGGTGGGCGTAGGCATCCGTGGGTGCGCTGATGTGGAGAGCGAGGTTAGAGGGGGTGGGTTGAAGAGGTATCGACAAGTACGAGTCCGTGTTGACCAATCGTCGGTGGGCGACATCGACCAGAAGGTGGAAATGAGAGAGGAAATCCGCACCGAGGATTGGCATTGTGACGTCAGCAACGAGAAACTTCCAATTGAATTTACCGTTTCCGAATGATAATGTGAGGCTCTCGTAACCGTAGGTGGGTATCGCAGATCTGTTGGCAGCTACCAAGCGGACGTCGGCAGATGTAGACAGACTACGTTGTGCCTTGAAGAGTTTCCTTGGCAAAAGAGAATGACAAGCACCCGTGTCTACCAAAAATCGCACGCCCGTTCCTGCATCCTGTAAAAAGAAAAGATTAGAAACGTGGGAGGCCACCGCCACAAGCGATGGCCTACTTACACATTTTTTGGCCACTGACAATCTTTGGCACATTTTTTCGCGGTTGCCCCGAATCTGAAGTGGTAGTAGCAAAACTGCGGTTGATGGGAGGTAGTAAGTGGCTGTCCATAAGGGCGTCGGCTTTGGTCATCAAGTCCTTTATGGGTAAACTATCGACATCGGGTATGGCAGCGCGCACAGGTTCAGGTAAACGGCGTATCCAAAGGGCACGGAGTAGGTTCACCTCACGAGGAGAGTCGTCTGCGGCAGGTTGAAGGCGAGCGATACTGGTCATTTCCCTGAGGGCAAGCGAAGCCCTTTGGTCCCCCAACGGTTGTTGCGAGAGCTGAAAAAGCTTTGCTATACGGGCGGCTGGCGACGGCGAGTACTGTTGCAGAAGGTATGATTTGAGTTCGTCATACGCTATTAGGGTGTCTCCTTGTTCACAAAGCCAGTCGGATATTTCTGGGAAGGTGTCCTCGGGTATCGTCGCGAGAACATAATCCGCTTTGGTGGTTGAGCGAGTCACGCCCCTGATACGAAACTGGACTTCTGCGCGCTGAAACCAACGCCTCTCCGCTGGCAAACAA
>NC_090740.1:83840531-83853031 GCF_036898095.1 Palaemon carinicauda
CCAAATTTGCATTGTTCTACAAAATAAGGTGTTTTTCGGCATTGCCTTTCTTCCAGAAGCTGATGTTGAAGAAGCCTATGATGAGCTTACAGATGATGATGAAATTCCTGGAGAATTTGTTAGTTACTCTAAAGTAAACTACATGGGTGCAGTGAAAGGTCGTGGCACTAAGAGAAGAAGAGAGAAAACACTTTTTTTTCTTAGGAAGTTAAAGAATGTCAACAACAGATTTCTCGATATATTTCTAAGAACAAAGAACGATTTGGAAGAATGCCATTCCCCATTAAAGTTTTCTATTGGTTTAATTCATCCTGATATTTGACAGATGATAAAAAGTTTCGAGAATGAAAGTTGCTTGATTCAAACAAAGATAATTAACTTTCGTTGAGGAGATAAAGTACAAAAACAATAAAATATACCTAAATCAAGAAACACTTAGTCTTTGCTTGCTGATTATTAATCCTATGAAAAAAAAAAGAATGAAAGCTGTTGCTCACAACTTTCACCCTTTCTAAATATCTCCAAAAAGACATTTTTTTTTTATTTTCAAATATGTACAGTATGTCTGCCATATATAGGATTTTTTCTATTTTCCTATATAACTGACTGCAATAAGTATTGAGAAAAATAAATTTCTTTTGTGCATTTTGTATATATTAATTTTGTATTAATTTATAAATTACAACATATCCACTGAAAAAACACACAAAATTGAACAAAAAAATGCCAGACAATGAAGGCATTGGACAAAGATGTTGGACCAAGAATCATGTGGACAAAAAAGGTTTTGGACGAAAATACTGTACACTCTGTACTATGGTCTTCCACTGTCTTGGGGTAGAGTGCACTAACGCACACTATACTTGTGTCTTTTCCTCTTGCTTTGTTTTTAAAGCTTGAATAGTTTATATTTGAAATATTTATTTGAATGTTGTTAGGGTGCTCAAAACCTTTTATTTTAATTGTTCCATGCTTCCTTGTAGTTTATTTACTTCCGTATTTCTTTTCCTCACTGAGATATTTTCCCTGTTGGAGCCTTCAGCCTTATAGCATACTGTTTTTCTAACTAAGGTTGTAGCTTAGCCAATAATAATAATAATAATAATAATAATGATAATAATAATAATAATAATAATAATAATAATAATAATAATAATAATAATAAATTGATGTTCAGATATCTATTGGAATAAAAATTTTCGTGTAAATCGTTAAAGAGTAAACAGTCTAATCACAAAGCTTTAAAGATATGTAAGACAATTATGCGTAAATAATATAGAAAAATACTGCCAATGTGAAATATACTTTTAATCATAAGTCGCATAGCCAAGCGGCAGTAAATTTTCAAAACACATTGTATGTCAAGGAACCTGATGAAATCAGTTGACGGTGCTTGGTTATAGTACCATGAAAAGCAATGGTAGGCCGTAAGAACTTTGGCTACTATGTCAGTGGCGATTATTCGAGAGCCAATGCGTGGAAAACGCTGTATACACTTGTTGGATATGAAGTCAAAGTTCCAGACAATGTTACGGTGATGTGGAGGAAGAAGATAAAGGCAAAATGATAGGTCAGTGGAATTTTCCTGCATTTCTCACCAATTCTGTTTGCAGAAAAGTAAGAGTATATATATATATATATATATATAAATATATATATATATATATATATATATATATATATATATATATATTATATATATATATATATATATATATATATATATATATATAGATATATATACATATATATTATATATATATATATATATATATATATATATATATATATATATATATATATATATATATATATATATATATATATATATATATATATTCTCCATAAGCGAATCTCAAAAAATGTATCATATTATCTCTACGTAAGAATGATGTTTTGCATTAATTACTACTTCCATCGGTTTAAGTAATAGATATTGATCCACAACCAGCCATCCCTACCTTGAAATCGGCTGTATAGGAGTTCGAGCTAGGCTCAATCTTGATAGATTCTTGTAATGTCTTCAACCTTACTATTCTTGTGATCTAAATGCTAGGGTTATGGGGGAGCCTACAGGTCTATATGCTGAGACATCAACCATTAACTGGCCCTAGCTTGATGGAGAGGGGACTTTGATGCTGATCATATATACAGTATATATGGTCAGTCACTATGGAAACGCTTCTTAACATTGTTTTTACCTTAGTACCCCTTTTTGTCAGGTCTAAGCAGTCCAGCACCCCCTACCACTGTTTAACACCTAGTTACTACATATATTTGGTTCATTCTCCAAAACAAAAACAGTCATTATGGCAATAACAATAAGAAAAAATCTCACCAATACATCTTTTGCTGTTATTATTATTATTATTATTATTATTATTATTATTATTATTATTATTATTATTATTATTATTATTATTATTATCTCAGTTACAGTTGGAAAAGTACGATGCTATAAACCCATGGTCTTCAACAGGTTAAAATAGGAGAATGGTGAAAGGAAATAAATAAACTATATGAGAAATATTGAACAATTGAAATAAAATATTCCAAGAACAGCAAAAGCATGGAAACAGATCTTTCACGTAAAAACTTCAAAAAAGAGACTAATCTCAGCCTGTTCATCATAAAAACATTTGCTGCAAGTTTGAACTTTTTGAATTCTACCATTTCAACTCCCCAATTAAGGTCATTCTACAACACTGTCACAGCTGGAATGAAACTTAGAATACTGTGTAGTATTGAACCTCATGATGGAGAAGGCATGACTATTAGATTTATCATCGTACATATTATTACAAACAGGATGGTATTGTCATATTACAAACCGGATGGTATAGTCCGGGAAGATCTGAATGTAAAGGACGGTCAGATTTATGAAAAATCTCATGCAACATGCGTAACGAACTATTTGAACTACGACGTCAGAGATTAATATTTAGATCACGAATAAGAAATTTAATTTACCGTAAATTCATGTCCAAGAAAATAATATGAAAAACTGCATATGAAGACCAGACAGGAGAACAATACTCAAAACAAGTTAGAATGAAATAATTAAAACACTTCTCCAGAATAGATTGATCACCAAAAATCTTAAAAGACTATGAGTTAGCCAGTTTTTTTTTTTTTTTTTTTTTTTTTGCACAATTGAAGAAGACGAAGACTTAAAGTGGTTCTCAAAAGTAAATTTGCTGTCGAAAATCAAGCTTAAAATTTTAAATGAGTATTATAGAGTTAAAGGAACACCAATGCTTAGATCTGGATGGTGAGGAGCAACAGCCCTGGACCTACTTACAATCATATTTTGAGTTTTGTTAGGATTCAACTTCATGCCCCATAACTTGCATCATGCACTAACTTTAGCTAGATATCTATTTAAAGAATATTGATGCAAAGAGAGTAGCATCATCTGCATATACAAGGAGCTTGTTTTCTAGGTCAAACCATATGGCATATGTGTATAGTATGAAAAGTATAGGCCAAGAACACTACCCTGAAGAACACCATAAATCACATTTCTATACTCAATTTAGTGTACATCAACAAGAACTCTTTACAATCTCCTTACTTAATAACTAAATAACAATGCCAAGAAAAGATCCAATGCCTCCCTACCACCACAACCACATATGTGACCTTCCCCAGCACCCCCTGAAATTGATTTCAGCACCCCCTGTGGGTGCTTACACCCCAGATTAAGAGACGGTGCTCTAGTGCATTATCACTGTTCCTTGCCTGTGTCATTCATGATCAACCTTATAACTTTTAAACGTTCAAGCACTCTTTGTTTCTTTTAAAAAGTTATAGTAATTCTCTAAATCCCTTCAAGTGCTTGCTCCTGTTCCTCATCAAGATATTAGTAACGTGCCTGAAAATTCTATGGCTGCGTTGGATGAGTAATGGAATGAGATCTTGAGAACTTTCAAACCTATTACGAAGTTATGTGGATTGGAATTGAATATCAAGGTATAAGAATACTGCCTGCCTTTTTCTACAAGAATTTTAGAATGTCAATGAAAGAATTGTGCAAGACTTGCCTCGGACCAACAATTTGATAGAGGATTGGCACAGGGCATTCGATCTATGAGTTGCCATTACATGTCAAACTTAGGGTTACTTTGTAGACCGATTCCGTAAAGGGTAAAACTATTAGAACTACTCATTGAAGAAGTGAACACTAGAGCTGCTCTGCAACCAATTAAGAAACAATTCTAATATATCAATAACGGAATGAATAACCTCCTGGAGAATTATGGCTCCTGCCGATATTCTTGAATATCGATGTGGCATTAACCAACATTTATAGATTTTCGGAACTGTCTACTGTATTTGCATTTTCGATATTTTGCTTTCGTTTTTTTTCGTGTCTAACTGTCTTTTCAATTTGCACTGATTCTTTTAAATATATATTACTTTGGATGACATCCACTCTATCATATTTCATCTTACTCTTTTCATATTTCTCAAAGTCATATATATTTCATTAGAATGATATAAAAAAGATGCCTCATTGACGTGAGTTTGTTTGATATAATTTATGTTAGGCATAATGTTACATTTGTCATAGTATCCATTAAGTATAATATCCAGTAGGCAAACGTTCCTGTAGTCATAATATCGGTAGACAAACTGTCCGTAGGTAAACTGTCTGGTAGGCATAATATCAGTAAAAAAAATGTCTGCAGGTAAACTGTCCGGCAGGCATAATGTCCATAGATAAACTGTCCATTGGTAGACTTTAAGGTAGGCATAATATTCGTAGACAAACTGTCTGCAGGCAAACTGTCCGGTAGGCATAATGTCCGTAGATAGACTGTCTGTTGGTAAACTGTACGGAAGGCATAATATCCTTAATCAAACTGTCTGCAGGCAAACTGTCCGGTGGGCATAACGTCCATAGATAAACTGTCCGTTATTAACTCTCAAGTAGGCATAAGGTCTGTAAAAAACTGTTTGCTGGAAAACTGTCCGTTAGACATAATGTCCGTAGATAAACTGTGTATTAGTAAACAGTCCGGTAGGTATAATATCCGTAGAAAAAACTACCTGTAGGCAAACTGTCCTATAGGCATTATGTCCGCAGGTGAACTGTCCATTAGAAAACTGTCCGGTAGTCAGTATACAAACTGTCTGCAGGCAAACTCTCCGGTAGGATAATGTCCATAGATGAACTGTACGTTGGTAAACTGTCTGGGAAGCATAATGTCTGTAGACAAACTATCCGTAATAAACTGTCTGATAGGTATAATGTCCATACACAAACTGCCTACATGTAAACTGTACGGTAGGAAAAATGTCCGTAGATAAACTGTCCGTTGGTAAACTGTGGGACGCATAATGTCCATAGACAGACTGTCCGTAGTAAACTGTCTGGTAGGTATAATGTCCGTACAGAAACTGCCTTCAGGTAAACTGTCCGGTACGCATAATGTCCTTAGATAAACTGTCCGTTGGTAAACTATCTGGTAGGCATAATGTCCGTAGAGAAACTGTCTGTAGATATACTGTAATGACTGTAGGCAAATGATCCCACCACGAATAATAATAATAATAATAATAATAATAATAATAAGAGTGAAAAATAAAAATAATAATCATAATAATAATAATAATAATAATAATAATAATTATAATAATAAAAATAATACTTCTACTACTACTCCTACTACTACAACTACTATTACTACTACAAGTACTAACAATAATAATAATAATAATAATAATAATAATAATGTTCAACCATACCATTGGTTGCTTTATTGTATGCAGTTTTCTGATGAAGGCGATACTCAGGAGAATCGCTAATGATGTCCATATTTGAGAGGTGAAAGTGGTACTCTTGTCGTAAGTAATGTACTCAGGGATACCAAATCTCGCTATCCATCCTGAGAGTATAGGAAATGTACACAAGGGGGACGTTGTAACTTCAATGGGAATGGCTTCAGGGCTAGGATTGTAGCAGTCAGTGACTGTAAACATGTAACGATATCCTTGTGAAGTGGGTAGAGTACCTACAATGTGGGCAACTCGCCACTGAGGTTGATGAAAGGTGCCACTCGGGAATCTGTGTGTCTATGTACTTCTAAGGTTTAGCATGAAGTACAGGCACAAGCCCAATCCTTAGCCTCCTCAGTAATGCCTTGCCAAGTGAACTTTGTCTTCATTAGCTGTACAGTAGAACAGCGCGAGGGATGTGAAAGACCATGGATGAAATCAAACGCCTATCATTGCGTGGGTAAAGGTGTCCACAGTCTATGTCTACCAGTACTGACGTCACGGAGGAAAGTGGCGTTCGAGTCATCTTGGGGGATGTCTTCCCAATGTAGGGATGTGTACGATGTCCTACATGCTTGGTACTCTGAATCTTTTCATTGGGCTTCTGCTAAGGCATTGTAATCGAATCCAAGGTGAATGGTTACCAATGTGTTTCTTGATAGGGCATCGGCAACGGGATTCATTTTCCCGAGTACAATTGTATTCAGACATGGCAGAGAGATGTTGGCGTTCATTTGCGAACCAGGCATCAGACTGTTGAGTGAAGGCGTGCACCAGAGTCATGGGTCCGTGTGAATAATGAAGGGCGTACTTTCGAAGAAGTGGCTAAAATAATGGACAGCCAAGTGCACCAGTAGTAATTCCCGATCGAAGGTAAAGTAGCCGTTTTCTGAATTGGACAGTTTTCTACTGAAGAAGGCCAATGAGCGGGGGGAGACAGTGACCACCTGCTCGACGACTCCCCCAATAGCGATGTCGCTGACATTGGTTGAGAGAAGGGGAGGTGCATTTGGCACAGGGAAAGTGAGAGCAACAGCAGTTGATTAGGCATTCTTTGCGTTGCTGAAGGCCGCTTCTTGAAGGGGACATAACTTCAGGTCTTTTGGCTTGCCCTTGAGAGAGGCATAGAGGGGGGCAAAAGTGGCGTTGATGGCTGACAGTAAACGTTGATAATAGTTTATCATAACCAAGAATTTTTGCAGTGCTTTGACGGTCGAGGGCATTGGGAAACTCTGAATGGGTGCTACCTACTCAAGGAGTGGGTGAACTTATTCAGGAGTGATACGGTGCCCATAGAATGATACTTTGTTGGCACCAAAGGTACACTGGTCGTACCAGACTGTAAAGCCATTCTGTTGTAGGCGGTCGAACACAGTGCATAGATGACAGATCTGTTCCTCTTTGGAGGAGAAAACACAAATATGTCGTCCACGTAACATACACAAAAGGGGAAGTTGCCTAAGATGCCGTCCATGGGACGTTAGAAATTGGCCTTGCATTACGAAGGCAAAAAAAGGAGTAATTGAAGGTGTATATACCGAAGGACGGTGGTGATGGTGGTCTTAAGGATGTCTTTTGGGTTAATTGGCATCTGATAATACCTGTTCAGGAGGTTGAGCTTGGAGAAAACCTTCCATTTTTGCAAATCAGTCACGTCAGCGATGTTCGGGAGGGGGTAGTGATCCGGTTCTGTCTGCATGCTCAGGCTCCTGTAATCCAAACAGGGACATAAAGAACCATCTTTCTTCAAGACAATGTGTAAGGGTGATGACCATAGGCTCAAGGCCTTTTGGTAAAGGCCTGTTTCTTCCATTTCAAGGAATGTTTATTTAGCGGCTGCCAACCAATCCAGTGCCAGACTCCTAAAGCTGGTAAACACGGCGGGTCCGATCATCATGATATGGTGATATATACTGTGTTTCATGGGAACCGTTGGTGTTTATTGAAATTCTGGATGGAAAACTTCTGGGTACTATGTAAGGAGGTGGGCGTAGGAATTCATGGGTGCGCTGATGTAGAGAGCGAAGTTGGAGGGGCTGGGTTAGAGAGGCATTGAGGAGTATGAATCTGTGTTGAGTAACAATCAGTGAGCTACATTAACCAGGGGGTAAAAGTGTGATTGGAAATCTGCACCAAGGATTGGCAATGAGACGTCAGCAACAAGAAACCTCCAAATACAATTGGCAATTCCAAAATGGATAGGTATTGCAGATCCGTTGGCAGCTACCAGGCGCATGTCCGCAGATTTAAACAGACTACGTGTTATTGGCAAAAGAGAACAGCAAGCACCCGTGTCTACCAAAAAATGCACAATATACCTGCATCATATAAAAGAAAAGATCGATGACAGGGGAGGCCACCTCTACAAGTGATGGCCTACTTAAACATTTTTAGGCCATTGACCACTGTTCATGAATTTCTTTCCAATAGTCCCCAATTTTGAGTGGTAGTAGCATAACTGCGGCCGATGGGAGTTAGTAAGTGGCTGGAGAGGTCGGTGGTTGGGGCGAGAGCGAGGGGTGGTACATATGGGTGATGGTTGGCTTTATCGCCTCTTCGGCAAGTCACGGGGTGGGTTTCCATATCCTACCGCATTCGCGTCAACTTCAGTCGCTGTTGAATAGTTGTTCACTTCTACAGCAGTGGAGGCATTGATAGAGGTCTGGAACGGGGTGAAATGACTATCCATAAGGGCGTCAACTTTGGTCATCATGTCCTTTGTCGGCAAAATATCAGCAGCACGTACAGGCTCGGGTAAGTGCTGTACCCAAAGTGCCAGAAGTAGATTCACCTCACAAGGAGAGACAATAAGGGAGGTTGTAGGTAGGTAGGTAAGTATTAGATCGCCCTGCTAAAACATATGGCATGATATATATATATATATATATATACATATACACACACATACATATACATATATATACATATACACGCATATATATATATATATATATGCGTAAAAATCACATGAAAAAGTTATGCTCAGATGCAGAACCACAGGGAAAATGGAAATACAAAATATAAATTAGGTCCTGACTAGTTTCGTGATACTCCTTCAGAGGAATGATTTATTGAGAGAGGTTTCTTTACATTTTATAGGGAAAGTTAACGTACAAACATACATATAGAGAATTAGAGAACAATGACACTCCCTTACCATCTACCTTGGCTGAGGTCAGGTGTTAACTGGGCGGAGATCCAACCTCATTAGACACCTTCCAAAAAGGGTAATTTCTGGTGGAGGGTAAATTCTTGTTTTTGATTTCAGTACAGCTTTTTTATATGAAAACACGGTAGCCTTATCTATATAAATACATAAGCAAAACTATTTTTATATGTAAAACACATCTATATATAAATATATGAAAAAGACATATACATACATATACACAGACAGGCATTCATACACAAACATGCATAATATATACATATACACAGGGCCGAATTACCGCATAGGCAAACTAGGCATTTGCCTAGGGCCCCGCTCATTTGGGGGCCCCGCGATCCAAGGGGTTCAGGGGCTCATCCAAGACTGCGCACATGGTGCAAGTGCAAAGGGGTCCCTACCTAAAAAGTTCAAGTGTTTGGAGAGTAAAATTGATTTTTGAAAATTAATCATAATAAAAATAAATAATGAAATAAAATAAAATAAAAATAAATCAATCTAACCATAGATGGCAACACTCAACACGCCTTTGTTTACATCGGAACGGTTGTGTTTTCCCGCTAGTGGGTGAGTATGGGAGATTTCTCTCCAATTTTCTGTAGTAATTACATGTTATCTAGACTTGTACTGTGACAAATTAACTGAAGTGTTGTTGATAGACATTGATGTGTATGGATAAATGTTTGTTTTCACCTCTTGCATGTTAGGGGAGGTACCTGATAGAATTACTTGACCAGTAAAGACGCATGGACCAGTAAAGACGCATTTTTGGAAAAAATACTATAAGAAAACTTGAAAACGCAAACTGACTTCCGTTTGTAGGTTTTAAAAGCACTTTGTCCTGTCTTTAAGTCTTTATCATTTCAATAACAGATCGCTATTACTCTAGAAGTTATAGAGATCAAAGTGCAAAAATGTTGCAAACCATACAATTTCTTAGCAAAATGCTAAGGATTTGCTATTTTACTATCAGTGCTACCACTGTTTACACAGCTATTTAGGTACTGATTTTTCTATTTCAGGGTGTTGAAAATTCATCTAAGGAGCAAATGACGTTCAGAAAAGCTTTGGATTTGGAGAAAATCTGTCTTTCCCGTGCAATTTCAGTATGATTTCTGTTTAAGTAAATTGAAGATCAAGGAGGATGAATTATAGTGCTCCCAAACGAAAGTGGCAGCTGAGAGCTTATTTTTTCGCATCGAATCTAAAATATTTCGGTCATTTTATTTGGAGAAGCCCTAAAGCAGGGGATTGATTAAGGTCTTAAAGGCGGGGTAGTTCCGTTGGTCATTATCCCGGATATAGTTCCCTTTTCGGCTATTTATCCCAGGTGGCCAATGGAAAAGAAATTGGAATAGATTAAAAGTCTCTAATGCATTTAAACAAGGCGCGCGTGTCTTTATTAATTTTACAACTTTATCTGAGTGAATATGATATACGGCATTATATGTATATATATATATATATATATATATAGTTATATATATACACATATTTATGTGTATATATATATATATATATATATGTATATATATATATATATATGTGTGTGTGTGTGTATATTTATATATATGTGTGTGTGTGTATATATATGTATATATTCACACACATATATATATATATATATATATATGTATATATATATATATATATATATACATATATATATATATATATATATGTATATATATATACATATATATATAAATATGTGTGTGTGTTTGTGTGTATCTGTTTAAAAGTATTACAAAAAATTCCAGTGTACTGAAAAACTCTGTTGGTAGAAAAAACCCAGAAATAATCAATTGATTAAGATTTAGAGGTCACCCATTCTCAGAGAAGAACAAGATTAGTCCGACACGCTAAATCAGTTAATCCGCAAATGTCAAGCTGGGCAAATTTTCTTGTATCCTCACCAAGAGGTCGTGAAGGTACGAAATTATTCGAAATCTATACGAAATATTAAGAACTGTCATTCGACTGCCACTTGCGTTTGGGAGCACTTATAGTAAAATATTCGTAGCCCAAAATCACTAACCTAATCTATGGTAAAAGTTCTGTATATGACTCCTTTCTGGTAACGTTTTGAATTTTTAGAGGCGCAGCCAGAGGGAAGGGGGCTACAAGGGCCATATCCCCCCAATTGACAGAAGAAAAAAAATTATTTAAAAAATTAATAATAATTGATAATGAAAAATTTGTATTTGTATCATTACAGACAGTGGTACATCTTCATTATGGCATCTCGTGTACCTGATGTTGGAAAAATAAATAATTAATAATAATAGAAAAATAATAATTGATAATGAAAAATTTGTATTTGCAGGATTACAGACAGTGATACATCCTCATTGTGGCATCTCGTGAACGTGATGTTGGACGTTCTTATGCGAGTGGGTCACAGAAAAGAAAGAAGAAAATTCGAGAAGAAGAACAGAAAAAGAAAGATGTAGGAAGCTGCAGAAAGATCACAGACATGCTCACGAAAACAGTTTCTGATGTTACCAGTACAGTTGAATCTGCAGATACGTCAGATCATACAGGAAGCCCTCCCTCCATTATTTCGCAGCCAGCATCTACTTCTCTTGTGTCTCCTCTCAATGTGACGGACATTTCATCCACAGGATTTGTCTTAAAAGATCTTGCCTCATGGCCAAATGTAATCCCAGATTCTCTACGTAATGCTTTCATTGCAGAAAACTTCAGTCAAACTCTGAACATTGACTTTAGGAAATCAGCAAGGATTTATGATGATGGAAATCGTCGTTGTTTAAAGTCATCTATGTTTTATAGGAAGCTTGAAAATTCAGAAACTGTGAAAAGATCATGGATGGTATACTCTGAAAGCTCAGGAAAAGTGTACTGTTCAGCATGCAAGCTATTTTCTACCAACAAAAATGCCTTCACACAGGGGTTCAATGACTGGAAAAATTCCAAGCGTTTCGAGGAACATGAAAACAGCACCACTCACAGGAACTGCATTTTAGCCAGTGTATTTCGTGCACAGAAAAAAGGCTTATTGGATTCTCATTTGGAAAATCAAACTGAAAAAGAGCGCACTTATTGGAGAAAAGTTCTAGAAAGAGTTGTTGCTGTTGTAAAATTTTTAGCTCTAAGAGGACTTGCTTTTCGTGGAGAAAATGAAGTTTTTGGTTCGGAAAACAATGGTAATTTCCTAGGGATCATAGAACTGTTAGCACAATTCGATCCATTCTTAGCAAATCATGTGTCACGCCTTGGGAATGCAGGAAGAGGCACTGTATCTTACATGTCATCTACTATTTGCAATGAATTTATTGAACTGATGACTAAGAAGGTCCTCAAAAACATCATAGCAGCTGTGATAACTGCAAAATACTTTACAATAAGTGTAGATTCAACACCAGATATTTCACATACAGATCAACTGACATTCATTGTTCGCTTTGTCGATTCCAGTGGTAAGCCTGTAGAGCGCTTTATAAAATTAATTCCTCTTTCAGGCCATGATGGAGAAACAATGATGAATGTAGTACTGGATACTCTGCTTGAACATGATCTCTCTATTATGGAT
>NC_090740.1:83858031-83873031 GCF_036898095.1 Palaemon carinicauda
CTTAGCCTCCTTAGTTCACTTTCGAAGGTTTCTGTACGATATGATTCCTTCTTCTTGTGATCTAGCAGACTAGTCCTGTGTTGTTGTTCTCGGTGTGGTGGATAAGATCCTCTTTTCCGTGAATAACAACGCCTTCCTTGCTGGCCTCCCTCCTCGGATCTCCCCTAAGCTAAGATGAGTTTTCTTGGCTGCGGGTGATTCATTATCAGAGCAAGGTTGGCAGGACCCTCTTCTCCCTTTCCCCCTCCTTCCTTTGTGATGGCCTAGCCATTGCATTCCTGTCCGTCATTCTACATCTGTACCTAGCATAGGTTAGGATGTGGGGTTGACGAAGTCCCTTGCTGGCCGGCAGTGCGTGCCGACCGGCAAGGGTCTTCTGCTTTAAGTGCTGCCCAGACCTCCCTTGGTCTCTCATCCATGTTTGTCTGTAGAGCCAGATGGCATTGGTCAGGAAGCCTGAAGTTATATTCTCCCCTTCCTTATGTGCACTCTTTCGGGTTTCCAGGTTATGAGGTAGTACAGTCTCTTATCCCGGCATCCATTCTGTTGTCTTCTACTGTTGTACCCTAGCCCGGCTGCCGGACTGAGTGGCCGGCAGCCGGGCAGTCGGAGTTCTCTGGCTCTTTTGCTGCCGGCCGGCATGGGTCGTATACCTTTGCCAGCCGGCTATATATCACACCACTGTCTGCTGGCCGCTACGATTGGTGGCCGGCAGCCGGGTGCTATCTTGTGTAGTTGCCGGCCGGCAATCATTGCCGTCCGGCACATGCATTTGAACCAGCGTTCTTCCACCTAATAGTTCTTAAGTAGTATACTTTGGAACTAGTTATGGTGTGTACCGGCCGGCACACTACCTTCTATACTGTAGCTAGTATTTTTCAGTATAGTATATACTGTAGGGAGAAAACTATAGTAAAGTATTTGTTACAACACTAAGTTTTTCTAACACTTTTGTGTTGTTACCCACAACCCTTTGGTGTAACCTTATAGATAAAGAAAGTGACTTCTTTTTTGTCTACTATCCAGCATTTTAAAATCATTTTTTGAGTATGAGCTACACCTGTTTCCTCTGGAAATTATTCATTGGTTGCTCTAGAATAGATTAACCATACGATTTTATTATCTGGAAGGTTGCAGCAATTGACTGTGCGGGAAATACAAGTGTGTGTCTTTCCTTTCTAGTTTAGTTGTGCTAAGCTATGTATATCCAGTGATACGTAGTTCACTTGATACTCATGAAATTTTCTTCTCTTTACAGGAGGACCATCCGAAGTGTGGAAGCGTTTTCTGCAACGTCCGCAGCAAGAACTTCTGCGGACATGATTTGTGTAGGAGGCACGCAGCATGCGCAGTATCCAAAGGTGATCTCCAGTATTGGGACCCGCAGGTATGTACCGTGTGCACAAACCTGATTACTGAGGCTTTTGATTCCCTTGAGACGGCGGAGTCAAGGGACGCAGCAAGGGAGAAGCTTCGTACCTGGGTAAGGGGCTTTCAGAAGAACACTTCTGGGCCCTATCTTCCAAGTGAGAAGATGAGGGCTTACCTTTTCCCCAGGGCGTCAGCTGATGCAGTGATTCCCCAGCCTCAAGTGGAGATACCAGTGGTTCAGATCCCGGTGGATGCTGAAGTCGCGGACGCCCTGCAGGACATCCAATTGGACGATAGGATGTCGGAGGTGTCCGAGCGTCTGGAAGATGACCTTCTGGCAGAAGACCAGAATGAAGAGCAGGCTCCAGACAATGAAGAGGAAGAGGTCGACGAGGTGTCGGCTACTCCGGTTCAGGCCCCTGAACCTATTCCCTCAACATCGTCCTCTCTCCCAGATGAGCTGGGAAAGACCCTTTCCTCCATCGTTGGAATGATCCAACAGATGCAGAGGGAGAATAATGAGAAGGCAGTTGCAATAGAGCTGGAGATGTGGAGACTTGCAGCATCACGCGGGCCCCAGAAGAAGCTCAGCGTGAAAGACCTTCCCTTGTGCTCAGATGTTAACCCTTGGAAGTATGCTGAGCACATGCCTATGACGACGGGAAAAATCGTCATTTCGGAGAAGTTGGGCTCAGTCCCCCTTGAGGAGGTGGAATTCTCTCCTAGCAAGGAGTCGTACCCGGACTGTTATGTCCGTCTAAGGAAGGAACCAGCCTCAAAGGAAGAAACAGAGCCGAAGGAGGTCAGAGTTTTGGACCACGCTAAGGCTCAAGCTTTATTGTCAAGCTCGATGAAAGAGAGGGGCTTCTAGAACTCGAAGGTACCTGCTTTGAGTAAGAAGCACCCTTCTTTTGTGTCCTCTCCTTCAAGAGCCTTCCCCTTTATGCAGAAAGGGTTTACGACTGTGCTGAAAACAGTCTAGGCAGGTAAGCCATGCCCCTCCTTGGAGGAGTGTAAACCTCTGTCTTTGGCCCTACCCATGGACCACAAGGACTGGAAGGACGTCCATCTTACCTTCTCAGTCGGGAAGTTGGAGGCTGATATTGCCGGACGTCAGTTCGGTGAGAACCTCCCCAAGCTGTCTGACTTTCTTTTGCGAAGGGAGCTTGAGACAAAAGAGAGACTTGCTGCCTCAATGTGTCATCAAACAACTCTGGAGACAATGGCAAGTGACCCCAAGGTCCATGAGATGTTCATGGTAGTGGCTAAGACACACCTAGTCACAGTGACGAAAGACCTTTATAGCTTCGTCAAAGCTAGGAGGGCTTGTAGGGAGTTCGTGTTCGCCTCGGCTGCGGTGAGGCACGAGCCAAGGAAGCTAATCTCCTCCAACATTTGGGTCAAAGACCTCTTCCCTAGTGAAGCGGTCAAGGAGGTTGTAGATAAGGCCGCCACGGAGAATAGAAACTTTCTCCAGAAGTGGGGCCTATCCCTCAAGAGAAATTCTTCCCTGGATGAGGGTCCCCAACCAAAGAGGAAGACTAAGAAGACTAGGCTACCCTCTCGGCCAGCCAAGCCATTCAGACAGCAGCAGCAACAGCAATTTCCTATGCCTACAGTGCCCCAGATGGTGGCACAAACCCCGACCACGTACCAGTGGGTACCCCAAGCCGTGTCGACGCAGTCTCCGACATTCAACCCAGCGTTCGAAGGGCAGTCGACTACCTTTCGAGTGAAGCCTAGAGGAGCAGCCAGAGGTTCGTCTAGACGCCCCTCAAGGGGGAGGGGATTCAGGGGTGGTCGTGGTCAAGGAGGCAAGACCTCAGGACAACAGCAGTCAAAGTGAGATGATACCGTTAGGAGGTAGACTTCAGAATTTTCGGGATCGGTGGACCTTCGATCCCTGGGCCCACAGCCTACTCAAGAATGGACTGGGTTGGAGCTGGTACAGCACTCCACCCCCGTGCCCTCGATTTTTCCAACACTCCACCCCCGTTCTGGAGGAGCGCATTCAAGAACTGTTGGAGAATAGGGTAATCTGAAGGGAGAAGTCCATCAAATTCCAAGGGAGGCTGTTTTGTGTTCCCAAGAAGGACTCAGAAAAACTCAGAGTCATTCTGGACTTGTCGCCACTCAACAAGTTCATCGTGAACTGCAAGTTCAAGATGCTAACACTGCAACACATAAGGACCTTACTGCCCAAGAGGGCATTTGCCGTCTCCATAGATTATTCAGACGCCTATTGGCACGTTCTAATCAATCGTCAACTCTCCCCCTACCTAGGGTTCAAGCTACATCGAAGACTCTACGCCTTCAGAGCCATGCCATTCGGGCTAAACATAGCCCCAAGGATCTTCACAAAGCTTGCGAGCGTAGCTCTCAAACAATTATGCCTAAAGGGAATCCAGGTGGTAGCCTACCTGGACGACTGGCTAGTGTGGGCAGCATCCAAGACAGAATGTTTGCAAGCTTCCCTACAGGTGATCCAGTTCCTAGAGTATCTAGGCTTCAAGATCAACAGAAAAAAGTCTCGACTTTCTCCATCACAAAAGTTCCAGTGGTTGGGAATCTACTGGGACCTAGTGTCACACCAACTCTCCATCCCGGCGAAGAAGAGGAAGGAGATAGCTGGTTCTGTCAAGAGACTTCTAGATTCCTAAAGGATATCAAGACGAGAACAGGAGAGAGTGCTGGGTTCTCTCCAGTTTGCCTCAGTAACACACCCGGTGCTGAGAGCACAGCTAAAGGATGCAACCGGAGTTTGGAGAAGTTATGCATCAAACGCGCAAAGAGATCTGATAAGACCAGTTCCGCTTCGTCTACGTACGCTTCTCAGGCCTTGGTCCCAAGTCAGGCAACTAAAGAAGTCGGTACTTCTTCAGCCACTCCCCCCTCGTTGACTATTCACACAGACGCCTCGGAGGGGTGGGGAGGTCATTCTCATCGGAAGAAGGCCCAAGGGACTTGGTCCAATCTATTCAAGACATTACACATAAAATTTTCTGGAAGCTATGGCAGTACTCCTTACCTTGAAGAAAGTCTCCCCTCATCGCTCGATCCACATAAGGTTGGTGCTGGACAGCGAGGTGATTGTGAGATGCTTGAATCGACAAGGATCGAGGTCACCACCACTCAACCAGGTGATGTTGGCCATCTTTCGACTGGCGGAAAAGAAGAAGTGGTACCTGTCGGCAGTTCACCTTCAAGGAGTCCGCAATGTGACAGCGGACGCTCTATCCAGGTTCACACTGATAGAGTCGGAATGGTCCCTAGACGCAGGATCATTCTCCTTCATCTTGAGTCAAGTCCCAGAACTGCAGATAGACCTCTTTGCGACGAAAGACAACAAGAAGTTACCCCTTTACGTGTCCCCGTACGAGGATCCCTTGGCGGAAGCAGTGGATTTACCTGTTCCCTCCTCACAACCTTCTGTTGAGGGTCCTCAACAAACTGAGATCTTACAAGGGAGTAGCGGCAATAGAGGCTCACAAGTGGCCGAACAGCGTGTGGTTCCCTCTGGCATTGGAACTACGGCTGAAGTGTCTACCGTTACCAGATCCAGTTCTGACCCAGCGAGTCAAGAAGTCGACTGTCTGCGCTTCATCACAGAAAACCCGGAACCTGCAGCTCATGATTTTCTCTCCCTAGCGGTGAGAAAACGTTTTGGGATATCGAAAGACAGTATAGACTTCCTAGAGGAATATACAGTAAGTGCAAATCTACTAGAAGGCAATATGAGTCATCTTGGAGGAAATGGGTGGCCTTTGTCAAGGCGAACAATCTGCAAAAGATCTCGACGGACTTCTGCTTATCTTTCTTCATCCACCTCCATGGTCAAGGGTTAGCAGCCAGCACAATATCAACGTGTAAATCTGCTTTGACAAGACCCATTTTATATGCCTTCCAGGTCGACCTCGCTAACGATATTTTTAATAAAATTCCGAAAGCCTGTGCTAGGCTCAGACCTTCAGCACCTCCAAAGCCCATTTCATGGTCTTTAGATAAAGTTCTTCATTTCGCTTCACTGTTGAACAATGAGGAGTGTGCTTTAAAGGATTTGACCCAAAAAGTTATTTTCCTATTTGCACTAGCGTCGGGGGCCAGGGTTAGTGAAATTGTAGCCCTCTCGAGAGAGTAGGGTCGTGTTCAGTTCTTGGATGGGGGAGAACTGAACCTGTTTCCGGATCCTACGTTTCTCGCCAAGAATGAGTTACCCACCAACAGGTGGGGTCCCTGGAGAATCTGCCCTCTGAAAGAAGATGCATCTCTATGTCCAGTGGAATGCCTAAAGGTCTATCTTCGTAGAACTTCAGACTTCAGGGGTGGTCAACTATTCAGGGGAGAAACATCAGGCTCAAATTTATCACTGAAACAACTTAGGGCGAAAATCACCTATTTTATTCTCAGAGCGGATCCAGACAGTACACCCGCAGGTCACGATCCGAGGAAAGTTGCCTCATCCTTAAATTTCTTTAATTGTATGGATTTTGAACATCTTCGTTCATACACTGGCTGGAAGTCTTCCAGAGTGTTCTTTCGTCACTATGCGAAGCAAGTGGAGCAACTAAAGAGGTCTGTGGTAGCAGTGGGTTGCGTCGTTAACCCTGCTGTTTAACTCTGCGAGGAACAGTGGATTTAATTGGGACGATTAATTCCGGGGTGAGTGTGTAGTTACGAACTGTTCTACAAACTAAGTGTTAGGGCACTGGGTTGCCCACATTAACTGTTCCACTTTCAAAGGTGAACCTAGCATAAGTGCAGACATGTGTGCCGAGCGTTTCCAACGCTAATGTAACTGATTAGTAATACAGACTTTTATAATTTTGATACCTCGGTATGTTAAAAGTGGCGCTTATGTTTTTCTTTCAGATAAACAAGTTTCTGTTTACTATCATGCTTATGCTTATTTGTTGGTTATCCTCCTCTTATATTTATATAATGGTTATTTAACCTGTTTTATTTATTGTTTGTCAATAAACTAGTTCTTGGGAACCTTGCGTCTCCTTCACCTGTGTCAATTTATTTGATATAATTTTGCATTACGTTCTATGTATATTTATCTGGGATAATTCTAATAGATTGTTCCTTTATGCAAGCATTCGTTGCATTGGTTTATGCTTTCCCTTGGCGGGAGGACTCCATGCCCTGAGGGGACGGTGGCGGATATGCAAGTTTTCCGCCTACTCGGATATAACCTTTGTCCAATCCGGTATTGAACGGAGAACTGGTCGATATTTCATATTGACTCAGTGGTTCTTTACAAACTATGCTTTACATGATATAGGGTGAGACCACTATATTGGCTTGTCTGTTATTCATACATAGGTATATGTACTCTTCGAGACTTTTCCAGAGTCTAGTAGGACTCTTCCCTGTAGGGGGCAGGAAGCACTAACATGGTCTATGGTTAGTTGAAAAGATGTATGACGCTAACATCTTAGGTCTCTAGGTCTAGTTGGCCGGGAAATACCTTCGGGGAGTATGGCACGTTTTGAGAATCCACAGATACAGTAATGCTCTGGTATACTTCCATCAGGACGACATAGCTTGAGCCCAAAAAACGGATGGACCAGCCCTTCCCTTTCTTTTAAAGGGCTGTAGGTCCCCTCCCTACATACAGTATCTCTATCACCTCGTGTATTGCTACAAGGAATACAGATGGCGCCGTGAGCAGCGCAATGCACGCTTACGAAACGGGAGAGGAGAGATACCTTGCGAGCGGCTCTCCTTTTCTTTATCGTTTTCGTTTTCTTGCCAATTGACCCCTTCGAAGTGTTTACTCTGTTCTGGTTGCATATATCTATGTGGCGTGTCAAGAATACGTCCTCTGATATTTCGCGATATCCCTGGTTCTTTTATTAGGGATATTCGCTCCAGGAGTTAGAATTCAGGGTACCTTAAGGTAAATTCTCTGGGAATATAGCTGTAGTTTTATATACCCAAGGAAGCTACCCTTTAGGAACTTCCATCAGGACGACATGGCCATCTCACCCAAAAATAGATTTTACGCTTCGCTCAAAATCCATTATATATATATATATATATATATATATATATATATATATATATATATATATATATATATATATATATATATATATATATATATATATATATATATATATATATATATATATATATATATATATATATATATATATATATATATATATATATATTTTACAGAATAAATAAATTTTTAATGTACTTGCCTAGAGCGGCAGGAAGGATTCGTAAATATGGAATTTCAGTATTACCAAAATAAAAAAATTTACTTAGTATCGCTTACAGTCCTTCCTGCTGCAGTAGTTATGATTGGAAAATTGTTGACTCCTCCTCTTTTTGTTGTTTATGAGGAAAGTTCGAGACCGGTGAATGCATAAGAAGTCAATACTAGCAGTACAAGAAGTCTCAGCAGTCGAGGCAGGTCTGCCAGTGTGGTCAGTCCGGACGGTCGTTGGTAGGACCCATCACATACCCGTATGCGATTGAGCCCGTCTTCCATCGTCAGTGTGAGCCTGTCCTCCTGGAGAATGTCTTGGACGAGGCTCTGATAATCTTATTAAGAATCATGGGTCCCTCAAGGGGCATTTGTTTAGTATTCCCTTGGTTCCATAATTTGGACGGCGTAATTGGTGACCACCTGGATGTACTCTGCCTCCTATGACTGATCAGTTCATCATCGTCTCGACTTTGACTCATCTTAGTGGATGATTTGTGGAGAAAAGTCACATTCTCTTAAGCATTGACTTCAATCCATTCTTGCTCGGATGGACTACGGTGAGTACCAAGTATTTTTGGGGCAAATACTGAATGGTAATCGTAGCAATCCTTTGAGCCTTTGTCGCTGCCTATTAAAGTCCCTCCTACCTGCCATCGGTAGAGTACGGATATTCACGAATGTTTAATAGTTATAGGGGATTTTTCTTGTCCTTACAGTGGTTTCGCAACTCAACTGAAGGTTATTCATTGGTTTATTGTACTTAGTGGTAAGCTACTATTTATTATTTCTGTATAAGTCAACATAAAATCGTAAGTCTCCTTTAATGCAAACTTAATTTCAGGATAGGATTATCCAGCCTTGATATGGTTGTCATACTTGGATTTTCTTGTCTGGACCTACTTACAGTAAGGTAATAGTTTGCGTATTCCTATGTGTAAGTGCTTCTTGCCATATTATTCTTACCTATATAATTTAAAGTTAATTCTTAGGCTTTACCACTAACGTGCAATTTCTGTATTTCCCATCCAGTTATGGAGGAGAGGCTGATTATTGAAGAGGAAGAGCCCTGTGTCATGCACTTGACACATTTACAATAAATAATAAATTCAAATATTTCAAAGGTGTATGAATTGACTTCCCTTCACTATTTTAAGTACCTTATAAGGTGACTTCACGGTTTTTCAGCCTATGGCGCCCAACGTGGGGCAACAACGAAGGAAGTTGAATTTTTGTTATGCAGAATCCCATTAGTTGATGAAAGTAGTCGGGATCCATTATGTGAACTGAAATTTATTTCCTTTCAGATTATTACATTCATATTTTTTCCTTTCTACGATTATTACATTAATATTTTTTCCTTTCTAGGATTATTTCATTAAAATTTTTTCCTTTCTAGGATTATTACATTAATATTTGTTCCTTTCTAGGATTATTACATTAATATTTTTCCCTTCTAGGATTATTACATTAATATTTTTCCCTTCTAGGATTATTACTTTAACATTTTTCCCTTAGGATTATTACATTAATATTTTTTCCTTTCTAGGATTATTACATTAATATTTTATCCTTTCTAGGATTATTACATTAATATTTTTCCCTTCTAGGATTATTACATTAATATTTTTTCCTTTCTAGGATCATTATTTCTTGCATAATTTAACAATGTCTGGTTTATCTGTGCTTATTGGACAAAGTAAAAAGGTAACTGAATATTTTAACAGGTCCTCCACATTCAATACTCTTAGCCAGGAACAAAAATTATCTATTGAAGGTATTCAGGTAAACTATAAGAATAAGTTAACTGACTTGGACACTGAGATTTTAGATAAGAAATTTCCAGGGGATTCTAATAGTAAAGATTTAGAGATTGAATTATCATTGTCAGGATTATATAAATAAGATTGAAACCTGTATACCTCTCCTAGATATTTGCACGAGTATCCTTAGCTCTAGTAATGTTACCGATGTAGCCAGAAGTTTACTTAAACAACCTGTAGCACCTCTTCCCAAGTTTCGTAGTGTAGAAGGTGAAGATTTTTTGAAGTTCATCACAGAATTTGAGCGAACTACTAAAGCTTTTAACTATCTCGATAGGGATTTGCTCTTGTTACTTAAACAACAAGTTGAGGGTAGAGGAAAGGTTTTGTTAGGTTCCTTAGAAGCGGATAAGCAGCATTACGCTGATGCTAAAGAATTATTCATTTCAGCATTTGCATCAACCGATATTCGGAAGAATTCTGCCATTAAGAAAATTACTACTTTACATTTGAAAGATGGTGAAGACCCCTTTCTCTTTATTTCCGAACACAGATCGGTATGTAAATCAGTGGAGACATTGAATATTAGTGTTGATGAGTTTATTAGGTATTTTGCTTGGTATGGTCTGAATGATAGTTTCCAGCGCCATTTAATTCAGATTACAGGCAAGACTCACCCTTCCCTGAATGATATAAAGACAAACTTTTTTTACAGCATGTGAGAGATACGAGCACAACGAAAAGGTCGCCAAAGGTACAAAGAGTAAAATCTCGCAGAATGTACAGGACCTTTCTCGAAAAGAAAAAAACTGTAAATTTAGCTGTAGAGGCATTAACGAGTGATTCAGATTCCATGGCTTCACCCAGCTGTTCTTTGTGTTTTAAAGTTGGTAACGCTAATAATTCTCATTTTATTTATGAATGTTCAAAGTCCTTTCCCCTACCAATAAGGTGCAAATTTTATCTAGACATGGTTGTGTTAAGTGTGGTCAGTTTAGTCATGAATCTAGCAACTGTCATTTCAGATTTAGAGGAGGTTGTTTTAAATTGCCCTGGCTGGCATATGAGTTATCTTTGCGAGTCTGAGTCTTCCAAAGGCAGCAGATCTAAACAATCTGATAAAGTAAATGTTGATATTCCACAAAAAGTAAACAGCGGTGTTGCCGTTTTGTTGCACTCTTATGGAAACTTGGTGTTACCCACTTTTTCTTTCAGTATTGGCAGCGACATTTACAGAGGTCTAAGGGACAGTGGCCCACAAAGCACCTTCATCACTAGTAAGTTAGCTGAAGAGAAAAAACCTTAAAACTATCAATTCGAATGTCAAACTTACTGTAAGTGGATTATATGGGAATAAAGAATATTATACTAAAATTGTAGAAGTGCCTGTGAAAATAGGTAGTTTGTCCTTTATAATTTTTGGCTTAGTTGTACCTGATATTAGTATTGCTTTAAAATTGCCTTTGCTTGGTAAAGTAATTGAAAGTTATCAAAATCAGGGTATGACGTTTGCTGATAAGTTGTTAAATAAACACACTCGCACTATTGATAATGTTAACCTCTTGTTAGGTACAGACTTTTTATATTGTTTAGCAAGTACCGACGTAATTTTTGGTGACGTTGATCCTTCGGTATACATAGATTCTCATGCTGGCATTTTATTGCAGGGTAATGTCCATTTGATGCTGAAAAACGTAACTTGCCTAAATGTAAACCCAGGAGTTTTGAATTCTGTACCTGACGGTAATGTTCGTTCGGTTTCTACGGTGCACGTTTGTAGTAGCTCGTTGTTATTAAACATGAGAATAGATTTTCTGTCTGAGGGTGACTAGGACAACGGGTTTGAAGTAAACTGTTCCTTTTTAGTTATCAATGATAAAGGTAAACTAATGGAAAGGGAATTGCAGCAGGCCACTGAACAAATTTTGGAGTCTGAATGCGGTAATTTTCTGAATTATGATCATAATGTGTATAATGATGAAAGCGTCGAGCTTAATAATCAGGTGGTCGATTTTTCAATTAAAACCATACATCAGAGGGATTCTGATGGACGAATTATGGTTCCTTCATTATGGAATGGCAAAGTCTCCCATTTGTTGTCTAAAAATGAAAGGCTGTCTAAACTAATACTAAAATCTAATTTTAGAAAACTTAAACAGCGCGATGGTCTTCTACAACTCGTTGATCATACCATAAGGGAACAGATTAACGCAGGAATTATTGAACCCATCCATGATCTTGATGTTTTTAAAGCTGAGAATCCTCAATATTCCTTTCTGCCTCACATGCCAATATTTAAACCCAACAAAAACACTTCAAAGTGTAGGGCGGTCTTTTTAACGAATCTTAAAGACTCGGTAGACGGTAGTTCTTTGTCGCATAATCAGTGTATGTATTCTGGACCTGCATTAAACCAAAAGCTATCTTCGTCATTTTTGAATTTGAGATTTGACAGGAAATTACTTATTTTTGATCTTAAGAAAGCTTTCAATATGTTGGCTTTGGCCGAAAATTACCAGGCTAAACTTATATTTTTTTTGGTTCAAGAATGTCGGCAAAGGTGATTTTTCATTAGTAGCTTTAAAGAATTTGAGATTACCTTTTCGTCCTCGATGCAGTCCTTTTCTACTAATAATGGCTGTTTATTACATTTTGATTTTGCAGCAATCTGAGGATCCTCGTACATCCGACTTGAAAAGGTCCATTTATTCACTTATTTACATGGATAATGGGGCTATTACTGTTAATACTTCAGAGGAGTTGAAATGGTTGTACCAACAGCTTCCTCGTATTTTTAACCCTTATAGGTTTTATATTCAGCTGGTTGTTACTAATGATATAGCCTTACAGACGGAAATAGACGGAGAGACCGAAGAAGTTACCCCTAGCACCAGTAAATTGTTTGGACTAACATGGGACAGGATTTCTGATGAAATTTTTACTAGCCCTATATGACTTGATTCAAATGCTAAAACTAAGAGGTCAATTTTACAAACTATTGCTTCTCAGTTTGATATTTTTGGCTTTAATATGCCCTTGTTTAATCGCTGCAGACTATTTATGCATAAGCTACAGTGCCAGAAAAAATTAAGCTGGGATACAGTCTTGGCTACAGATTTGCAGCGAGAATGGAGCAACATTTGCAAACAGTTAAATAGAGCTCCTCCTATAAGAGTTCAACGATCTGTAGGTCCTAGGGATGGTATATATAACATTTTGATGTTTTCAGATGCCGGTAGAGATATTTATGATTGTGTTATTTAATTGCAACATATTGATACAGATGGTTGTCTGCTAAAGAAGGTGATGAATGCAAGAGTTGATGGGAGAAGTACAAGAGGAAGGCCAAGGTTTGGGTGGATGGATGGTGTGAAGAAAGCTCTGGGTGATAGGAGGATAGATGTGAGAGAGGCAAGAGAGCGTGCTAGAAATAAGAATGAAGGGCGAGCGATTGTGACGCAGTTCTGGTAGGCCCTGCTGCTTCCTCCGGTGCCTTAGATGACCGCGGAGGTAGCAGTAGTAGGGGATTCAGCATTATGAAGCTTCATCTGTGGTGGATAATGTGGGAGGTTGGGCTGTGGCACCCTAGCAGTACCAGCTGAACTCGGTTGAGTCCCTGGTTAGGCTGAAGGAACGTAGAGAGTAGAGGTCCCCTTTTTGTTTTGTTTCTTTGTTGATGTCGGCTACCCCCCAAAATTGGGGGAAGTGCCTTTGGTATATGTATGTATGTATGTATATTGATACAGGCCATCTGAGTTTTATTCATACCAAGAACAGACTGGTTAATAAACAATTAAAGAATAAATCGATACCTGCCCTTGAACTAAATGCCGTCCACTTAAGTATTGAGTGTGCTCTGGATATTTACAAAGATTTATCTGGCCCGTCTTGCATAAGACCCATAGAAATTGAAAATATTATGGCCTATACAGATTCTCTTTGTACGTTACATTCATTAAATTCTGCGTCTTTGAAACTAGACAAATTAAATAAACATTCTCCCTTTGTTCTCAACAGAATTATTAATATACAGAGATTGTATGAGATTTATCCTGTCAAGTATAATTTCATATCTGGTAAGAATAACCCTGCACACTTAATTACTAGATGTGTATCGTATAATCAGCTCTTTAAGTCATGTATTTTTACAGGCCCAGACTTTAACTTGACCGAAGTCCTTGAATTGTCAATCATTATCCCAGCATTTGAGGTCGCCATGGAAATTCATTCGTCTCCTTTAATTTGTGCTACCGAAAATTTAAGCCACCTTGTTGATTTGGAAAGTTATTCTTGTTTATGGAGACTTCTACTAGTTCATCGTAGAGTATTTTACGCCTTACACAAGTGAAAATTAAAAGCAGGAATTCCTTGTTCTCCAGTTACTAACTATTTTGCCTCCTCTCTCAGTCATTTGTTACACTTTGAACAATGTAAGTATTTCCCTGAGGTATATTCTTACTTTCAAACTGGTATGAATTCCAAGAAAGAGATTCCTCCGATCATAACGCAGGTAGATTTATTTATGGATGAACATGGCCTTTTAAGAGTGAAAAGTAAGTTCAAGAAGTGGAATTATAATAACGTCAAATTTCCAGTGCTATTAAATCCAGACAGTCATTTAACTAAGCTGACTATTTGGGACGCACATGTAAAATTATTACATTCAGGTTTTTATTCTGTGTTAACTGAGCTTAGAAGGTATTACTATATTCCTAAACATTTTTCAGTTGTCAGAAATGCTCTCAAGCAATGCGTTCATTGTCGAAGATTTAATAATCGTACCATAAAATTAAATCAAAATTCTTATAGAGACTTCCGATCAGATCCCGCTACAGTTCCCTTCGCAAATGTTTTTATTGACTTTTTAGGACCTTTCAACGTAAAAATTTAAAAGGTGACACAGAAAATATGGTTATTGTGCATAACTTGTACTTGGGTAAGGGCCATTAATCTAAAGGTGTGCAGAACTTTGAATGTATCAGATTTTCTTGGAGTTTTCCAATTACATTGTTTTGAATATGGCATACCCCAGCTGTTTATCAGCGATTTAGGAATGCAGTTGGTAGCAGGTGCTAATATTATAAGCACTTTCATCATTGACTCTAAGATAAGATTGTATTTTGAAGAAAACTGTGTGAAACTTTTATCCTTTCAGCAATATTTTAAGGGTTGCAGTCAGCTGGGTTCTTTGGTCGAAGTATGCGTTAAGATGGTAAAACGATTAATCTTTGGAGCTATCAAAAACAATTTACTTTCATTTTAGGATTTTGAATTTCTTGTGTATAATATCATACATCTCGTTAACAGACGACCGATAGCCTTTAAAGAGGCTTTAAGAGATGACTACATTGATGATGTACCAGAGCCTATAACACCTGAACAGCTTATCAGAGGATTTGAGTTGACTTCACCAAATTTGATTCCTGAGTTACAGCCTTTTCCAGAGGATCCATATTTTCATCCTGCCAATGGTCATGTTTCAGATATTTCTAAAAATTATATGAAATTATGTAAAGTCAGAGATGCATTGTTAGATACCTGCCATAGTGAATTTTTAGGTACTCTAATTCATCAAGCTGTTGATAGAAAATGTAGATATCGTCCCATCTCGCACAAACTGACAAAAGTAGGAGACATCATACTAAT
>NC_090740.1:83890531-83930531 GCF_036898095.1 Palaemon carinicauda
AAGATGAACCATCTAATCTAATATCTGTCCATGTGGCTAATGTACGGGGTATTGTCTCCAGCTCTAGGTTACGTCATCTGGACAAATGAATCTCTCTACTGCTCAACCAAGTCTTAGGCCACTTTCGGTTCGAATCAGGATAATGTTTTTTTTTTTTTTTAATAATTTAGAAGAAATGGTCTTCCTACTTCATATCCCTAAAATATGAACCTTTTTTTTTTTATTCCTGAAAAAATTATAACATTAAAAACACGGTTTAGTTGTCAAAATACTCTTTTAGTCATACCTAAGATATGACCACCGAGGCATTTCTTTTCAAAGTATCGTAGTTAAGAAAATTATAAGATCGGAAAATTCTCCTCTAGGAAGTTTCATATTATTAATTAAATCGATTTCAATAGAAACTTCATTATATATGATTTTATTCACACACAAAAAAAATGTCAACCAAGAGTTTGGGAAAACGTTTATTTTTTCTTTTCATAATCTGGGATATTAAACCTATGAATATTGAGATAAATCCGTAAACATTAATAACCCAAGACAGTGGAAGGCCAAGGTACAAAGGCTATTACACTACCCAAGACTAGAAACAGTAGTTTGCTTTTGGAGTGCCCTTCTCCTAGAAGATCTGCTTCCATAGCTACAGAGTCTCTTCTACCCTTACTATGTGGAAAGTAGCCACTGAACAATTGCATTGCAGTCGTTAACCCCCTGAGCAATGCAAACTTGTTTGGTAATATGAGTGTTTTTAGGTGTATGAGGACAGAGGAAAATGTGTAAATAATATACCAAACAGTTCTGTGTATGTGTAGGCAAAGGGAAAGCGAACCGCAACCAGAGAGAAGGATCCAATGTACTACTGTCTAGTCCAGGGGTAGCCAACCTATTGCAAGTAGCGCATTACAGCATACCCCAGAGATAATAAAAGAAAAAAAAATATGCCTGCTCCAAAAAATTATTGTAATACTGTAATATTGATTTCTAAAAAAAATAAAAAAATAAATTAAGGGAGGCGTCTGCTATGTCCTGCATTTTTATTCATAATTATTCAAAATACACCACTGCTATATATGTTTTGGAGTTTAGAGATATATAATACCTTCATCATATACAAGTTTCAAGTCATTTGATCAAATTTTTTTTTTATTTATAAGCAAAAATAACGATTTTTAAAATAAATTTAGGTACAATTTTCTCCTATAATATGACAATAATTGTATTGAAAATCATAACATCAAAACTTCTTTATTAACCGAATAATTTTCTACCACATTTATTATTTTCCTTTTTTTTATGATATTTTTTCTTAATTTTCTTCGTGAAAAAAAGACAAAAAAGAAAAACCGCCAGATATGTCCAAATCAACATACTTAAGGATTGAAAGGGGGTTAAAGGTTGTGTGGCGCATCTGAATTAAAGGGAAAAAAATTGGTGCATGGGAAACAAAAGGTTGGCGACCGCTGGTCTAGTCAGTCAAAGGGTCCCATAACTCATTAGTAGTAGAATTTCAACTGGTGGCTGGTGCCCTGGCAAAACTACTAAAATTATGAATAATACATCATTAAGAGATAAATCTAAAAGTTTTGAAATGAGGTTTAAAATAGTTATTCAGATAAAGGGACAATGTCAAAACATTAATCATGTTGTGGCACCTATGATTATCAACTTAGCCTTGTATATAATCAAGATTATTATTATTATTATTATAATTATTATTATTATTATTATTATTATTATTATTATTATTATTATTATTATTATTATTATTATTATTATATTACAATATAAGCTACAGCCTTAGGTGGAAAACCAAGATGTTATAAGGCCAAGGGATCCAATATGTAAAAATAGTCCAGTGATGAAAGGAGACAATGGAATAAATAAACTACAAAAGAAGTAATGCACAAGCAAAATAAAATGATTCAAGACCAGTAACAACATTAACTTAGACCTTTCATATATAAACTATACAAAACTTCTTTGAAAAAAGGATAAAGAATTAAGATGGAATAGCGTGCCCAATTGGACAGTAACCTCAAGCAAGAGAACTCAAACACAAGGCAGTGGAAGACCATGGGAACAACCGTTTGATTTTCGGGCGTCTTTCTCCTAAAAGATCTGCTTACCACAGCTAAAGAGAGTTGTAACGGGCCGAGAGAGGCTGTGACTAAGAAGGCAGGATGAACGCAACTGAGTAACTTTATTACAGAACATCAGCTTATATATAAATCAAATCCAGGCAAGAAGGACATAAAAACATAACAGGCAATTTCATGTTTAACCAGCAATTGGTTCTGTTAACAGTTAAAGGTGAGAAAAACACACATGTTTATTCAGGTCCCTGTCATTACGAGGGGAGAGCGAAGATACAAAGCATATTATATACAAAAATAAAGATATGTCGTTACTATGTACGATCGCGTGACACACGGTTGGTACATGGCTCCCCCCCTAAAAATGACATAATATACATATATAATACGGCACCCTGATCTAGAGAGGTGAACTGTAGGCGGGTCATCTGGCAGGAGATAAGCAGCTTTTAGACGATCAATGGAGACCCAGTCTTCTGTGCCATGAATGTTTAGTAGGAATGCTTTCGAACAGCGTCTGATCACAAGGAAAGGGCCTGTGTAAGGGGGCCTTAGCGGTGGCTTGCTAGTACCGTTGCGTGGGAAGACGTACGTTGCAGAGTGCCAATCTGTCGGGATGTGATGCTTCGCTGGGGGCTTGTAAGTCTGGCTGCATGGAGTAAATTTTCCCACGACGTGAGGTAGGCACTGGAGATCGTCAGAGGAGGTTACAGAAAAAAAAAAATTTGGCAGGGGCGACCAACGGGTCGCAATACACCATTACAGCTGCCGAAATGCACAGGGCGTCTCTAGGAGTGGTCTTAAGTCCCAGGAGGACCCAGGGAAGCTGAGTAAACCAGTTGGAATCCTTGCTGCGGGACATCAAAGCTGCTTTGAGGTTGCGATGAAAACGTTCAGCCATTCCATTGGCAGCAGGGTTGTAGGCAGTTGTCTGATGTAGGGTGATGCCAAGGAGATTCGATAATAATGTCCATAATTGAGAGGTGAAAGTTGTACTCCTGTCAGAAGTAATATGCTCAGGGATACAAATCGTGCAATCCATCCTGAGAGTAAGGAAGATGTATATGAGGCGGATGTTACAGTTTCCATGGGAATGGCTTCAGGCCAACGAGAGGAGCGGTCGATGACGGTAAACAGGTAATGATGTCCTTGTGATGTGGATAGGGGGCTTACAACGTTGACGTAAATGTGGGCGAAACTAAGCTAAGGTTGAGGAAATGTGCCCACTCCTGAATTCGTGTATCTGTGTACTTTGGAAGTTTGGCAAGAAGTACAGGCGCGAACCCAACCCTTAGCATCCTTAGAAATGCTGTGCCAAGTGAACTTCGTCTTCAGCAGCTGGGCAGTAGAACGGCCCGAGGGATGTGAAAGGCCGTGAATGAAATCAAACACCTGTCGGTGCATTGGAGCAGTAATCCAAGGTAACAATCTACAAGTACTGACATCACCGAGGAGGGTGGTGTTGGAGTCGCCGAAGGGGATGTCTTCCCGACGAAGGGATGTGCAGGATATCCTACATGCTTGATACTCTGGATCCTGTTGTTGGGCTTCAGCCAAGGCGTTGTAATCAAATCCCAGTTGAACGGCAGCCAACTTGTTTCTTGACAGGGCGTCAGCAACAGGATTCATTTTCCCAGGGACTTGTTGAAGGGTGCAATTGTATTCAGCCACGGATGAATAAAATGGGTGGCTGGTGCCCTGGCAAAACTACTAAAATTATGAATAATACATCATTAAGAGATAAATCTAAATGTTCTGAAATGAGATTTGAAATAGTTATTCAGATAAAGGAACAATATCAAAACATTGATCTGATCTTGGCATCTTTCAATAAGGATGATGAAATCAACACACTGAATTCATCAAGCTTTTAGTGACCTAATTCTATTTCATCCCAATAAATCATTCATTAGGGAGATTAAAGGCTGAGAATGATTGTTCTCTTTAACTAATCTCTATTATTCTAATCTCAGAATGAGAGGATAGAAGAAAGAAAAACAAACTACTGCTGATTCTAATTGGTTGATAAGAATTGTTGGCTTCTTATATATAATAGAACTCAGAATGGCTCTACTCATTTCAAAGTCACGAATTACAAATTGATAAAGAAGTCTCAACAACTTTTCTCTTTGGTTGGGCTGTAAGAATACTACCACCCTACGTTGGCGTTTCTTAGAGAGTAAGAAAAAGTCATTTCCTTGTAGGCTTGCTGTTTATCAATGTAGAGTCCCACTGCGAATAGCTGTGGAAGTTGCTGTCTCTCAGTTGACCTATTTTGGGTGGGTGGGTAGAGCAAGGAACAAAAAGCATACACTTTTACATTTTGAACAAATATTATAATTACAAAGTTTAATGGAAGGGATGACCGTTAAGTAGCTCCAAAGCATAACAATGCAAGGATCAAACGAATCCTCAAATTTAGAAATTTGATGTGAAATATGAAAACTCTGTTTGTGAAGATTCATTTATGTAAGTGATTTTTGCTTTACGCTGTCATGTTGTGGCACTTGTGATTATCAATTTGGCCTTGTATATATTCAAGATTATTATTATTATTATAATTATTATTATTATTTTTATTATTATTATTATTATTATTATTATTATTATTAATATTATTATTATTATTATTATTATTATTATTACGAGATAAGCTGTGGCGGGATGTCAACAAAACACAACCCCCCACACCCTTGATCACTCTAACAGACAATTATCTCCACAAAACAAACTTTCCCCTTACGTTATCAACTGGACTCTTGGACAGAAGGAAAATGAAAGCAAAACATGACCTTAATGCTATATTATATTTTACGGAACATCGACATTGTCCTCAACACAAAGCCAAACTGTCTTTTATGGCAAACGGAACTATATGCAGTTCGTCAACTGAACTGAACAGTCAATTAGTGGTCATCAACAGTAATCCACTTTCAAAAAATTTAGTCACTCCAAAGGAGGAATCGCAGCCTGCCAAAATAAAAAAGAAAAACACTTACGAACACTTCTAGCTAACTGAACTATCGCACTATAATCAAAGATAAATAATAAATTGTTCCTATCATTCACAATCACGACAAGCAAAGATAAACAAAACTGTACCTACTTTTTAAATGAATCAACACTTCCACGCTGGTCAGAAAAAATATAAATATAATCCAGCTCTCACACAACTGCCTTATGCTGCAGTCAAATAAAAAAAGCATTCACTCCGAAACATTCACCACTGTCGTAACCTAACTAAAAAATGTAAACAAACAATCTCATTTGTACCAACAGTCTTTCTCACCCCAAACGATCGTTAACCTAACTACTTTCGCTCGCTAACACAATATCTCTCTCTCTCTCTCTCTCTCGCTCTCTCTCTCAGGATTTGGCAAAACCAAAAATAAAATAAAACAAAAAATAAATCCTTCACATTCCTCCCCCCTTACTTTGCCAAATCCTTCTCACACAACACTTACATTATTTTTTTCATAACCCAGTCGCAGTCGGGAACGGGACCTCTACTCCGAGTAACTGGGCCTCCATATACTCTCTCATTCACTTCTTCCTTATCACAATCATTCGCTACATTAACACTATTCCTATCTAAATCCCTATCATCTAATATATCATGTACAATCATATCTACCTCGTTCTCATCTGGCCCTATAATTACACTCATTTCTGTAAACAGTTCATCCATTTCATCAAAAACATTCTCAACTTTAGTAAAAGATTCATTCATACTACTAATCATTCTCCTATCTCTCACTCTCTCATTCGTCATCCTTTCTTTTACATCACCTAAGGAAAAGCCACACACACTATAGGTATCATTCATACTCAGCCATGATTCATCTGTATTAACACATTTATCTTCCATACACACTTGCACATTTACACCCTTGTCATACTTATTTCTATTCTCACTTTTACTTATAAAATTTCCCCTTCTTTCATCTTTACTTAAAGCTCTTGTATTCTTCCTTTTCTTATATTCTACTAACACTAACTGTTTACCTTCCAGACCTAAGTCCTCATACATACTAGGTTCACCCTTGTTCCTTTTCAACCATTTACTCATCCCATTCTCTTGGATATACTCAGGTACCTCTTTCCATTTACGCAACTGGTTGTGGTGGGCCCTAATTTTTTCCACAATACCACCCACACACAACTTACCCAAAACGTAACTTAACCCACTTGAACCAACTTCTAACACATCATGGGGACCTTCAAATTTATCACACACCTTATTTACATTCATTCTACCCTTTTCAATTACTTCTTTCATCACTCTCTCACCAACTTTAAAGCTTTCAAACCTCTTATTTGCTTTCCTCCACACATCTCTATCATCCTCCGACACACCCAACCTCGGTCTTATTATCTTTTCAAAATTTAAAACAAACTTACATGGAGACATACCCGTACTCTTATGCACTGTTGCATTGTAAGCCCACAACGCTCTACCAACATACAAATCCCAATCATTACCACATGTACTCATCATTCGCAAAATTTCAGTTAATGTTCTTACAGTCCTTTCAGCCAACCCATTCGCACTTGGCATATAAGGAGTCGAATACACATGTTCAATACCCCATTCTCTTAACATCTGCTCAAACTCCCATCCAACAAACTCAGGGCCATTATCACTTAACATTCTCACAGGCTTACACACACACATCGGCAACATCACTTGACCAACCATTCTTGCAACAGTCTCGCTCCGTTTATCCTTGATGGGTATTGCATATGTAAATTTACTCATGTGATCAACCATAACAATCATTCCCACATGTCTTCTCGCAGTCACAGGCAACGAAACACAATCAATCACAAACATCTCAAATGGTTCTTTCATACGTAATCTCAAAACAGGTGGATTAGCATGCACTCTCTGATACTTCCCTTTCTGGTAATCTTCACATGTAGTCGCTACATCCTTACATATCTGACTCAACCCAGGTGTAAACAATCTCTCACGCATGCATTTCCATAATATATTCTTACCCATATGCCCATATCTGTCATGCACTAACATACACATACTTACTGCTGCATGCATTGGAAACACAGGAACATATATATCTTCATCCATTCCTTTATGTAGAAAATAAACAATATTCTTACACACAATAAGTCTCTTACTAACTTTCTTATACACCTCTAAATCAGACGGTCATTCTTCTACCTCAATACTATTCAACATACATTCACGTAACCTTTTAATTTCCTCACATTCATCTTGCATTTCTTCCACCTCCTCTTTAGTCAGTAGATCATCTTCACTCCTCGTAATATCAACCATGCCAACAAAATTCGCCATAAATACACTATTATCTTCTATCACAACTACTTCACATCCATTCATCAGAAGCAAACCACTACCAATATCAACTGATAAATCATGCAATCTTAAGAAGTCAATTCCTATCAAAAAACAACTAGGCATCTCATTCTCTCCCATTACAATAAAATTATGTTCCACCTCCATACTTCCCAGTTTTACTTTCAAACGCACTTCTTCCCAAACTAGCAAACTTCCTTTACCTATCCCATGAATTCTCACACTCGTGCATTGCCTTTTCACTTCCCAATTGTACCGCTCTATTTCCTTGATAACAGACATATTCACTAATGACACTTGCGCACCTGTATCAATTAAACTACAGTATTCATTCTCATTTATACCCACATACGTCATCATTCTTCCTTTTACACCATGCATACAAATGTTTACTCTCCTATCAATAGGGTCATCCTTATCACACCCATGGTCATCTTCGCTATCTTCTATGCTCATACCACTCGGATTCAAGTCACTCAGACAATCCTCCTTCTTACTCAACAACTTGCAACATCTTTCATTACATTGTAACCTCAATATATACTCCCTTTCAATCTCTTTATTTGCTCGGTACTGCATCGGACGATTCCACCCAAAATACAAATAAACAGTGACACCATATAACATACTTACTACCAACAATACTTTTGATAACAATTCACCCTCAAGCATACTATCCTCCTCCTTATATGCCATTTCTTTCGATACTTCATTCCTAACACTCATTCTAAGCTCATCTATACTAGCAGGTATATCCCTATTCAAACCCTTCAATTTAACCTTATTTAACCCACACAAAATACATTTATACACCATGTCATCCCCTCCAAAACTTTGTACCACCATTAAATCTTCCGGCAACCTTTCAAAATTACTATCATTCTCGCTACTCTCTTCTATCTTACCATGCATTCTTGACATCGCATCTGCTATCACGTTCTTACTCCCAGGTACATATTCTAGCTTAAAGTCAAATTCATTCAAATCCTCTATTGTCCTCGCAACTCTAGCATTCACAGACTCTTTCCTAATCATGTACACTAGGGGCTGATGGTCAGTACGCACAATAAATTTCACACCATACAAAAATACCTTCAACGCTTTCACGCAAAACCTTATCGCAGCCAACTCCCTTTCAATCGTGGAATACTTTCGCTCAGCCTTATTAAATGCTTTACTTACATATGCTATCACTCTCAACTGTTCATCTCCATTTATTCTTTGCATTTGAACCAAGCAACCACCCATACTAATCCCACTAGCATCCGTATATAACTCTAGCATACTCGCATGTTCACTATAATCGGGAAAGGCCAAAGTGACGTCTCTCGCAGCCTCTTCTTTCAAGTTTTCAAATGCTTCAATCATACGCTCATCCCATTTCAGTCTCGTACTATTTCTCTTACCTGTCCACTCATTCAAAGGCTTCCCTATTCCCGAACAATCTCTGACAAACTTCCGACCAAATTCAATTAACCCAAGAAAACCTCTCAACTCACGCACCGTATGAGGACGTGGAAACTCTCTCACCTTACTCACAAACTTTTCACTCTTCCTTATACCCGATTCACTCACCACATGCCCAAGAAATTCCACCTCCCCGGCCAACCATGTACACTTTTCAAGCTTAACTTTCACCCCAACTTCTATCAACCGTTCTAATACTGCTTCAAGCAACTGCATGTGTTCCTCAACTGTCTCACTAGCAATCAAAATATCATCAATAAAAACAGTCACCTTCTGTCTATCAAACCCAGCCAAAACTACATTCATTGCCCTCTGGAAGGCAGCAGGTGCATTAGCAAGGCCAAAACTTAATCTTTTAAACTGATAATGACAATTTCTACTTGAAAATGCCGTAATGGGCCTGCTCCCCTCTGCCAGAGGCATCTGGTAATAGCCCCTAACTAAATCTAACTTTGTAAAAACTTTCATACCATGCATCTTATACGCACAGTCAGACACTACATTCATCGGAAAACGTTCTTTAACAGTTACTTCATTCACCTTCCTATAATCTATACACATACGTAAACTTCCATCCGGCTTTGTACCTGTGGTACAATAGGGCTATTCCAGGCACTCTCACTCCTTTCTATTACACCCATTTGTTCTAACTCCTGGCACTGCTCTTCTATTTCTCTGGCAATAGGCGGAGAAAAATGTCGGGGACGCTGATATATGGGGGTATCATTACTAAGAACTATCTTAAATTCAGGCAGCTTTGATCCCCCACAATCCTCGTCACCGCGACTCAAAACTCTCCGTCTATCCCATAAGATCCTATACAATTGTTCCCTTTCCCCCTCACTTATATTCTCATCTACATTAATTCTTTCTTTCAAACTTTCATAGTCCCAATCGTCATCCGGCTTTATCTTACCCGTCATAACCCGTCTCAATTTAACATACCTTTCATCCTCTACATTGACCAACGTATACATACATCCCATGCAATCACCCTCACGTATACCCCGTATTCTCTTCCTCCTTACAGTCGGCAACAAGCTCACATACACCTTCGGCTCCTGCAAATTCAAAATACCATCATACACATGCACACTTGCTTTCACCAAATTACTTGTTTCCGAACCTTCCACTACATATTCACAATTGTCACTATTGGCAATTCCCAGACTATTCGGCCATGCAACTTTTACACTGACAACCTCACTCGCATCTTTTGACAATTTAACACCTTCTTTTGCTATTAACGGCACACCTTTCCATACCTTCGTACATACACTACCATCTTCATTCAAATAAAATTCCCCACAAAATTTACCCTTAACTTTCATCTCTATCATATTTACATTAGGATATACAATCATACCGCATTTTTTCAAGAAGTTATAACCTAACAACACATCGTATTTGTCATTTACTCCCTCAACCACATAAAAATCATTATCTTCCATCATCAGCCCCCCAATCATGACATTTTCACGCAACTTTCCTTGCACAGACATACTTTAATTACCGATACCTTTCACTTCACCTTTACACCCCCTAAATTCACACACATCCCTTACCTTATCGTATGCATTCCTAAACATTAAATTGACACCACAACCAGTATCAACCAGACCAACTAGCTCTATTCCATTAAAATTTACTTTTGCACTCATGCGGTCATAAGCTCTTTCGCCCATCACGTCTTCATGTAGTAAACCTTCACGAACATGCATCACATTCACTCCGCACACACTCGAGGACTCACCCAGCTGAACCCTCTTACACTCTAGTTTCCCGAACATCCTGGCTGATTTACTCCCCTCTTCCTACATACCCTAGCTACATGCCCATCTGCACCACATTCAGTACACTTACCCCGTGGCTCCTTGCACATTCTAGCATAATGACCATCCTTACCACAATTACCGCAAATCACATTTGTACGATTACTCCGACATCCACTCGCTGTGTGCCCAGTCATACCACACCGAAAACATTTTATCCCTTTCTCTTTCTTGCACTCACTAATTCTATGCCCTACCTCACCACATCCAAAACAAGCACCTAGAGCCCATCTACATTCATTCTTCTTATGTCCTACTTTCCCACATCTATAACACTTCTCTTCACGGATACAACTACCTGACCTACCTTGCGGCGCACTAGCACTCCTATCCCTCCAAACCTGATTCCCTTGCCTAAACCCTTCATTTGTCCTTACAGGTATTCCCACATTACTCGCCCTAACACTCCTATCTACTACACTATCAGCTACCCTCATCGGTCCTCTCATAACAGCATCTCTAAAACTAACAAATTCTGGCACACTTTCCTCCATTCCAGTTCTTACACTCACAGATTTACTTTCTTTCATACACCTATCCAACTCGTAATCCTCAACTATCTCTAAAATATCATCCCATGTCAATCTTTCTTTCGTCCACCTTATTTTCTCCTTCTGTTTCAAATTAACAAACTCAGCAACATTCTCGGGTACAGTAGCCAAAAACTTCCTCATTAACTCCTTATTCTCATTTATACCTTCATCCCCATACTTCTTCCTAGCTAAAGTTTCCAACCTACATACATACATCGATATCGCTTCTCCTGCATTCATCCGTGCTTCATCAAAATCATTCTTACGCTTATACTTAACACTCCCTTTCATACGTTTTACCTGCTCAATTATTCTCTTTTTCACACTTTCATAATCAACGTCCCCTACACTCACTATCACTCCATACATCGTCAACAAATACCCAGTCAAATATTCTCCTAACTCCCTAGCCCAAATTCTTTTACTATCACCATTCTTATCCTGACAATACCTCTCATACTCCTTGAAAAAATCATATACATCCCTACTGCTATGCTCATTGAACCTTTCACACCGAGGTACCTCACTCATAAACACAGTCTTACACACATCACGTTCATTCTCACTGCTATCATCACTGTCTACTCCCTTGTTACCTTCTTCCTCATTCGAATATAATGAATCCACTTCCACACTTAAATTCCTATCCTTAACCATTCCCTTCTTACCCTTTTTCTTACTTACCACTTTCACCCATTTACGATCGTCCTTGCTATCAGCCTGATACTTTTTCTTCTCTTTCTTCACATCACTTTTACCTTTCCTTTCATCTTTCCTCTCACCTTTCTGTTCATCCTTACTATGCCTAATTCCCTTATCTTCAATATCACCATCACTATTACTACTATCACTATCACTTCCTTTCCCATTATCACCTACCTTAACCTTCTCTTCCACTACCAACCCATTACCCGAAGCTGAGGACACTCCTCCGACTGCACCTTCACCCATTATAGTTTTCATCATCCCCATGACTTGCCCCATCATATCTTCCATTCGTTTCTCTATTCGTTCTTCATTCTCTCGCATCCTCATCTCAACACATTCTTCCACTCTCTCTACTGTCCCCTTTAACTCCCTAAGCTCCTTCTGCATCGCCGCATTCTCCCAGTTCAACCTCTCATTCTCTATTAGCAACCTCTCCTCACGCTCCTTACTCAGCCGCAATTCCTCCTCTAAAGCCTTATATTTACCTTCCATTTTTCTTCAACCTTAATTCTAAATTTGTATCCTATCAGTCCTTCGTCAAAGAGTCCAGCTATCAGTCCCGCCTCAGCAGTCCCTGTTCGGGCGCCAAAATAATGTGGCGGGATGTCAACAAAACACAACCCCCCACACCCTTGATCACTCTAACAGACAATTATCTCCACAAAACAAACTTTCCCCTTACGTTATCAACTGGACTCTTGGACAGAAGGAAAATGAAAGCAAAACATGACCTTAATGCTATATTATATTTTACGGGACATCGACATTGTCCTCAACACAAAGCCAAACTGTCTTTATGGCAAACGGAACTATATGCAGTTCGTCAACTGAACTGAACAGTCAATTAGTGGTCATCAACAGTAATCCACTTTCAAAAAATTTAGTCACTCCAAAGGAGGAATCGCAGCCTGCCAAAATAAAAAAGAAAAACACTTACGAACACTTCTAGCTAACTGAACTATCGCACTATAATCAAAGATAAATAATAAATTGTTCCTATCATTCACAATCACGACAAGCAAAGATAAACAAAACTGTACTTACTTTTTAAATGAATCAACACTTCCACGCTGGTCAGAAAAAATATAAATATAATCCAGCTCTCACACAACTGCCTTATGCTGCAGTCAAATAAAAAAAGCATTCGCTCCGAAACATTCACCACTGTCGTAACCTAACTAAAAATGTAAACAAACAATCTCATTTGTACCAACAGTCTTTCTCACCACAAACGATCGTTAACCTAACTACTTTCGCTCGCTAACACAATATCTCTCTCTCTCTCTCTCTCTCTCTCTCTCTCTCTCTCTCGCTCTCTCTCTCAGGATTTGGCAAAACCAAAAATAAAATAAAACAAAAAATAAATCCTCCACATTCCTCCCCCCTTACTTTGCCTAATCCTTCTCACACAACACTTACATTATTTTTTTCATAACCCAGTCGCAGTCGGGAACGGGACCTCTACTCCGAGTAACTGGGCCTCCATATACTCTCTCATTCACTTCTTCCTTATCACAATCATTCGCTACATTAACACTATTCCTATCTAAATCCCTATCATCTAATATATCATGTACAATCATATCTACCTCGTTCTCATCTGGCCCTATAATTACACTCATTTCTGTAAACAGTTCATCCATTTCATCAAAAACATTCTCAACTTTAGTAAAAGATTCATTCATACTACTAATCATTCTCCTATCTCTCACTCTCTCATTCGTCATCCTTTCTTTTACATCACCTAAGGAAAAGCCACACACACTATAGGTATCATTCATACTCAGCCATGATTCATCTGTATTAACACATTTATCTTCCATACACACTTGCACATTTACACCCTTGTCATACTTATTTCTATTCTCACTTTTACTTATAAAATTTCCCCTTCTTTCATCTTTACTTAAAGCTCTTGTATTCTTCCTTTTCTTATATTCTACTAACACTAACTGTTTACCTTCCAGACCTAAGTCCTCATACATACTAGGTTCACCCTTGTTCCTTTTCAACCATTTACTCATCTCATTCTCTTGGATATACTCAGGTACCTCTTTCCATTTACGCAACTGGTTGTGGTGGGCCCTAATTTTTTCCACAATACCACCCACACACAACTTACCCAAAACGTAACTTAACCCACTCGAACCAACTTCTAACACATCATGGGGACCTTCAAATTTATCACGCACCTTATTTACATTCATTCTACCCTTTTCAATTACTTCTTTCATCACTCTCTCACCAACTTTAAAGCTTTCAAACCTCTTATTTGCTTTCCTCCACACATCTCTATCATCCTCCGACACACCCAACCTCGGTCTTATTATCTTTTCCAAATTTAAAACAAACTTACATGGAGACATACCCGTACTCTTATGCACTGTTGCATTGTAAGCCCACAACGCTCTACCAACATACAAATCCCAATCATTACCACATGTACTCATCATTCGCAAAATTTCAGTTAATGTTCTTACAGTCCTTTCAGCCAACCCATTCGCACTTGGCATATAAGGAGTCGAATACACATGTTCAATACCCCATTCTCTTAACATCTGCTCAAACTCCCATCCAACAAACTCAGGGCCATTATCACTTAACATTCTCACAGGCTTACACACACACATCGGCAACATCACTTGACCAACCATTCTTGCAACAGTCTCGCTCCGTTTATCCTTGATGGGTATTGCATATGTAAATTTACTCATGTGATCAACCATAACAATCATTCCCACATGTCTTCTCGCAGTCACAGGCAACGAAACACAATCAATCACAAACATCTCAAATGGTTCTTTCATACGTAATCTCAAAACAGGCGGATTAGCATGCACTCTCTGATACTTCTCTTTCTGGCAATCTTCACATGTAGTCGCTACATCCTTACATATCTGACTCAACCCAGGTGTAAACAATCTCTCACGCATGCATTCCCATAATTTATTCTTACCCATATGCCAATATCTGTCATGCACTAACATACACATACTTACTGCTGCATGCATTGGAAACACGGGAACATATATATCTTCATCCATTCCTTTATGAAGAAAATAAACAATATTCCTACACACAATAAGTCTCTTACTAACTTTCTTATACACCTCTAAATCAGACGGCCATTCTTCTACCTCAATACTATTCAACATACATTCACGTAACCTTTTAATTTCCTCACATTCATCTTGCATTTCTTCCACCTCCTCTTTAGTCAGTAGATCATCTTCACTCCTCGTAATATCAACCATGCCAACAAAATTCGCCATAAATACACTATTATCTTCTATCACAACTACTTCACATCCATTCATCAGAAGCAAACCACTACCAATATCAACTGATAAATCATGCAATCTTAAGAAGTCAATTCCTATCAAAAAACAACTAGGCATCTCATTCTCTCCCATTACAATAAAATTTTGTTCCACCTCCATACTTCCCAGTTTTACTTTCAAACGCACTTCTTCCCAAACTAGCAAACTTCCTTTACCTATCCCATGAATTCTCACACTCGTACATTGCCTTTTCACTTCCCAATTGTACCGCTCTATTTCCTTGATAACAGACATATTCACTAATGACACTTGCGCACCTGTATCAATTAAACTACAGTATTCATTCTCATTTATACCCACATACGTCATTATTCTTCCTTTTACACCATGCATACAAATGTTTACTCTCCTATCAATAGGGTCATCCTTATCACACCCATGGTCATCTTCGCTATCTTCTATGCTCATACCACTCGGATTCAAGTCACTCAGACAATCCTCCTTCTTACTCAACAACTTGCAACATCTCTCATTACATTGTAACCTCAATATATACTCCCTTTCAATCTCTTTATTTGCTCGGTACTGCATCGGACGATTCCACCCAAAATACAAATAAACAGTGACACCATATAACATACTTACTACCAACAATACTTTTGATAACAATTCACCCTCAAGCATACTATCCTCCTCCTTATATGCCATTTCTTTCGATACTTCATTCCTAACACTCATTCTAAGCTCATCTATACTAGCAGGTATATCCCTATTCAAACCCTTCAATTTAACCTTATTTAACCCACACAAAATACATTTATACACCATGTCATCCCCTTCAAAACTTTGTACCACCATTAAATCTTCCGGCAACCTTTCAAAATTACTATCATTCTCGCTACTCTCTTCTATCTTACCATGCATTCTTGACATCGCATCTGCTATCACGTTCTTACTCCCAGGTACATATTCTAGCTTAAAGTCAAATTCATTCAAATCCTCTATTGTCCTCGCAACTCTAGCATTCACAGACTCTTTCCTAATCATGTACACTAGGGGCTGATGGTCAGTACGCACAATAAATTTCACACCATACAAAAATACCTTCAACGCTTTCACGCAAAACCTTATCGCAGCCAACTCCCTTTCAATCGTGGAATACTTTCGCTCAGCCTTATTAAATGCTTTACTTACATATGCTATCACTCACAACTGTTCATCTCCATTTATTCTTTGCATTTGAACCAAGCAACCACCCATACTAATCCCACTAGCATCCGTATATAACTCTAGCATACTCGCATGTTCACTATAATCGGGAAAGGCCAAAGTGACGTCTCTCGCAGCCTCTTCTTTCAAGTTTTCAAATGCTTCAATCATACGCTCATCCCATTTCAGTCTCGTACTATTTCTCTTACCTGTCCACTCATTCAAAGGCTTCCCTATTCCCGAACAATCTCTGACAAACTTCCGACCAAATTCAATTAACCCAAGAAAACCTCTCAACTCACGCACCGTATGAGGACGTGGAAACTCTCTCACCTTACTCACAAACTTTTCACTCTTCCTTATACCCGATTCACTCACCACATGCCCAAGAAATTCCACCTCCCCGGCCAACCATGTACACTTTTCAAGCTTAACTTTCACCCCAACTTCTATCAACCGTTCTAATACTGCTTCAAGCAACTGCATGTGTTCCTCAACTGTCTCACTAGCAATCAAAATATCATCAATAAAAACAGTCACCTTCTGTCTATCAAACCCAGCCAAAACTACATTCATTGCCCTCTGGAAGGCAGCAGGCGCATTAGCAAGACCAAAACTTAATCTTTTAAACTGATAATGACAATTTCTACTTGAAAATGCCGTAATGGGCCTGCTCCCCTCTGCCAGAGGCATCTGGTAATAGCCCCTAACTAAATCTAACTTTGTAAAAACTTTCATACCATGCATCTTATACACACAGTCAGACACTACATTCATCGGAAAACGTTCTTTAACAGTTACTTCATTCACCTTCCTATAATCTATACACATACGTAAACTTCCATCCGGCTTTGTACCTGTGGTACAATAGGGCTATTCCAGGCACTCTCACTCCTTTCTATTACACCCATTTGTTCTAACTCCTGGCACTGCTCTTCTATTTCTCTGGCAATAGGCGGAGAAAAATGTCAGGGAAGCTGATATATGGGGGTATCATTACTAAGAACTATCTTAAATTCAGGCAGCTTTGATCCCCCACAATCCTCGTCACCGCGACTCAAAACTCTCCGTCTATCCCATAAGATCCTATACAATTGTTCCCTTTCCCCCTCACTTATATTCTCATCTACATTAATTCTTTCTTTCAAACTTTCATAGTCCCAATCGTCATCCGGCTTTATCTTACCCGTCATAACCCGTCTCAATTTAACATACCTTTCATCCTCTACATTGACCAACGTATACATACATCCCATGCAATCACCCTCACGTATACCCCGTATTCTCTTCCTCCTTACAGTCGGCAACAAGCTCACATACACCTTCGGCTCCTGCAAATTCAAAATACCATCATACACATGCACACTTGCTTTCACCAAATTACTTGCTTCCGAACCTTCCACTACATATTCACAATTGTCACTATTGGCAATTCCCAGACTATTCGGCCATGCAACTTTTACACTGACAACCTCACTCGCATCTTTTGACAATTTAACACCTTCTTTTGCTATTAACGGCACACCTTTCCATACCTTCGTACATACACTACCATCTTCATTCAAATAAAATTCCCCACAAAATTTACCCTTAACTTTCATCTCTATCATATTTACATTAGGATATACAATCATAACGCATTTTTTCAAGAAGTTATAACCTAACAACACATCGTATTTGTCATTTACTCCCTCAACCACATAAAAATCATTATCTTCCATCATCAGCCCCCCAATCATGACATTTTCACGCAACTTTCCTTGCACAGACATACTTAAATTACCGATACCTTTCACTTCACCTTTACACCCCCTAAATTCACACACATCCCTTACCTTATCGTATGCATTCCTAAACATTAAATTGACACCACAACCAGTATCAATCAGACCAACTAGCTCAATTCCATTAAAATTTACTTTTGCACTCATGCAGTCATAAGCTCTTTCGCCCATCACGTCTTCATGTAGTAAACCTTCACGAACATGCATCACATTCACTCCGCACACACTCGAGGACTCACCCAGCTGAACCCTCTTACACTCTAGTTTCCCGAACATCCTGGCTGATTTACTCCCTTCTTCCTACATACCCTAGCTACATGCCCATCTGCACCACATTCAGTACACTTACCCCGTGGCTCCTTGCACATTCTAGCATAATGACCATCCTTACCACAATTACCGCAAATCACATTTGTACGATTACTCCGACATCCACTCGCTATGTGCCCAGTCATACCACACCGAAAACATTTTATCCCTTTCTCTTTCTTGCACTCACTAATTCTATGCCCTACCTCACCACATCCAAAACAAGCACCTAGAGCCCATCTACATTCATTCTTCTTATGTCCTACTTTCCCACATCTATAACACTTCTCTTCACGGATACAACTACCTGACCTACCTTGCGGCGCACTAGCACTCCTATCCCTCCAAACCTGATTCCCTCGCCTAAACCCTTCATTTGTCCTTACAGGTATTCCCACATTACTCGCCCTAACACTCCTATCTACTACACTATCAGCTACCCTCATCGGTCCTCTCATAACAGCATCTCTAAAACTAACAAATTCTGGCACACTTTCCTCCATTCCAGTTCTTACACTCACAGATTTACTTTCTTTCATACACCTATCCAACTCGTAATCCTCAACTATCTCTAAAATATCATCCCATGTCAATCTTTCTTTCGTCCACCTCATTTTCTCCTTCCGTTTCAAATTAACAAACTCAGCAACATTCTCGGGTACAGTAGCCAAAAACTTCCTCATTAACTCCTTATTCTCATTTATACCTTCATCCCCATACTTCTTCCTAGCTAAAGTTTCCAACCTACATACATACATCGATATCGCTTCTCCTGCATTCATCCGTGCTTCATCAAAATCATTCTTACGCTTATACTTAACACTCCCTTTCATACGTTTTACCTGCTCAATTATTCTCTTTTTCACACTTTCATAATCAACGTCCCCTACACTCACTATCACTCCATACATCGTCAACAAATACCCAGTCAAATATTCTCCTAACTCCCTAGCCCAAATTCTTTTACTATCACCATACATATCCTGACAATACCTCTCATACTCCTTGAAAAAATCATATACATCCCTACTGCTATGCTCATTGAACCTTTCACACCGAGGTACCTCCCTCATAAACACAGTCTTACACACATCACGTTCATTCTCACTGCTATCATCACTGTCTACTCCCTTGTTACCTTCTTCCTCATTCGAATATAATGAATCCACTTCCACACTTAAATTCCTATCCTTAACCATTCCCTTCTTACCCTTTTTCTTACTTACCACTTTCACCCATTCACGATCGTCCTTGCTATCAGCCTGATACTTTTTCTTCTCTTTCTTCACATCACTTTTACCTTTCCTTTCATCTTTCCTCTCACCTTTCTGTTCATCCTTACTATGCCTAATTCCCTTATCTTCAATATCACCATCACTATTACTACTATCAATATCACTTCCTATCCCATTATCACCTACCTTAACCTTCTCTTCCACTACCAACCCATTACCCGAAGCTGAGGACACTCCTCCGACTGCACCTTCACCCATTATAGTTTTCATCATCCCCATGACTTGCCCCATCATATCTTCCATTCGTTTCTCTATTCGTTCTTCATTCTCTCGCATCCTCATCTCAACACATTCTCCCACTCTCTCTACTGTCCCCTTTAACTCCCTAAGCTCCTTCTGCATCGCCGCATTCTCCCAGTTCAACCTCTCATTCTCTATTAGCAACCTCTCCTCACGCTCCTTACTCAGCCGCAATTCCTCCTCTAAAGCCTTATATTTACCTTCCATTTTTCTTCAACCTTAATTCTAAATTTGTATCCTATCAGTCCTTCGTCAAAGAGTCCAGCTATCAGTCCCGCCTCAGCAGTCCCTGTTCGGGCGCCAAAATAATGTGGCGGGATGTCAACAAAACACAACCCCCCACACCCTTGATCACTCTAACAGACAATTATCTCCACAAAACAAACTTTCCCCTTACGTTATCAACTGGACTCTTGGACAGAAGGAAAATGAAAGCAAAACATGACCTTAATGCTATATTATATTTTACGGGACATCGACATTGTCCTCAACACAAAGCCAAACTGTCTTTTATGGCAAACGGAACTATATGCAGTTCGTCAACTGAACTGAACAGTCAATTAGTGGTCATCAACAGTAATCCACTTTCAAAAAATTTAGTCACTCCAAAGGAGGAATCGCAGCCTGCCAAAATAAAAAAGAAAAACACTTACGAACACTTCTAGCTAACTGAACTATCGCACCATAATCAAAGATAAATAATAAATTGTTCCTATCATTCACAATCACGACAAGCAAAGATAAACAAAACTGTACTTACTTTTTAAATGAATCAACACTTCCACGCTGGTCAGAAAAAATATAAATATAATCCAGCTCTCACACAACTGCCTTATGCTGCAGTCAAATAAAAAAAGCATTCGCTCCGAAACATTCACCACTGTCGTAACCTAACTAAAAAATGTAAACAAGCAATCTCATTTGTACCAACAGTCTTTCTCACCACAAACGATCGTTAACCTAACTACTTTCGCTCGCTAACACAATATCTCTCTCTCTCTCTCTCTCTCTCTCTCTCTCTCTCTCTCTCTCTCTCTCTCTCTCTCTCTCTCTCTCTCTCTCAGGATTTGGCAAAACCAAAAATAAAATAAAACAAAAAATAAATCCTCCACAAAGCTACAACCATAGGTGGAATAATAAGATGTTATTAAGCCAAGGAATCCAACAGGTAAAAATAGTCCAGTGATGAAAGGAGACAATGGAGTAAATAAACTACAAATGAAGAAATGAACAATCAAAATAAAATAATTCAAGACCACTAAAAACATTAAATTAGACCTTCCATATTCAAACTATATAAACTTCTTCGAAAAAAGAGGAAGAATAAGATGGAATAGCGTGCCCGATTGTACAGTACCTTCAAGCAAGAGAACTCTATCACAAGGCAGTGGAAAACCAAGGGAACAACCGTTTGATTTTGGATTGTCTTTTTTGTATAAGAGCTGCTTACCATAGCTAATAAGTCTTGTGACGGGCCGAGAGAGGCTGTGACTAAGAAGGCAGGATGAAAGCAACTGAGTAACTTTATTACAGAGCATCAGCTTATATAAATATCAAGTCCAGGCAAGAAGGACATAAAAACATACCAGGCAATTTCATGTTCAACCGAAAACCGGTTTTGTTAACAGTTAAAGGTGAGAAAAAACAGACATGTTTATTCAGCTCCCTGTCAGTGCGAGGGAAGAGTGAACATACAAAGCATAATATATACAAAAAAAAAGAAATGTTGTAACTATGTACGATCGTGTGACACACGTTTAGTGCATGGCTCCCCCCCTAAAAATGACATACTCTACATGTTAAATAGGGCACCCTGGTATAGAGAGGCAAACTGTAGGCGGGTCATCTGGCAGGAGATAAGCATGTTTTACACGATCAATGGAGACCCAGTCTTCTTTGCAACGAAATTTTACCAGGAATTCTTTCGGACTTCCTCGGATCACAAGAAAAGGGCCTGTACAAGGGGGCGTTAGCGGTGGCTTGCTAGTGCCGTTGCGTAGGAAGATGTGCGCTGCAGAATGCAAGTCTGTCAGTATGTGATGCTTTGCTGGGGGCTTTTAAGTCTGGCGGCATTGAGTAAATTTTCCCACGACATGACGTATGCGCTGCAGATCGTCGGAGGAGGTTGCACAAGGAAAAAATTTGGCAGGGGCGACCAATGAATCGCTATACACCATTTCAATTGACGAGACGTCCAGGGCATCTATACGAGAAGTCCTTAGTCCCAGGAGGACCCAAGGAAGTTGAGTAAACCAGTTGGAATCCTTGCAGCAGGATATTAAAGCTACTTTGAGGGAGCGATGAAAACGTTCAACCATTCCATTGGCAGCTGGGTTGTAGGCAGTTGTCTGATGTAGGGTGATGCCCAGGAGATTCGCTAATGATGTCCACAATTGAGAGGTGAAAGTGGTACCCCTGTCAGAAGTAATATGCTCTGAGATACAAAACTTACAATCCTTCCTGAGAGTAAGGCAGATGTACATGAGGCGGACGTTGCAGTTTCCATGGGAATGGATTCAGACCAACGAGTTGAGCAGTCGGTGACGGTAAACAGGTAACGATGTCCTTATGTTATGGGTAGGCGGCCTACAATGCGACGTGAATGTGTGCGAAACGACGTTGAGGTTGAGGAAATAGGCCCACTCCTGAATCCGTATGTAGTTCAGCAAGAAGTACAGTTGCGAACCCAATCCTTAGCATCCTTAAAAATGCTGTGCCAAATGAACTTCATCTTCAGCAGCTGGGCAGAAGAACGGCACAAGGGATGTGAGAGGCCGTGAATGAAATCAAACACATGTCGGCGCTTGGGAGCAGGAATACAAGGTCGCGGTCTACCAGTACTGATGTCACAGAGGAGGGTGGTATTGCTGTCGTCAAGGGGATATCTTCCAACAGAGGGATGTGCATGATGTCCCACATGCTTGATACTCTGGATCCTGTCATTGGGCTTCAGCAAAGGCGTTGTATTCCAATCCTAGTTGAACAGCAGCTAACGTGTTTATTGACAGGGCATCGGCCACAGGATTCATTTTCCCAAAGACGTGTTGAAGGGTGCAATTTTATTCAGCCACGGCGGAGAGATGTGTGCATTCACGAGCGGAGCAGGCGTCAGACTGTCGAGTGAAGGGGTTCACCAGAGGCATGTGGTCTGTGAGAATGACGAGGGGCGTACCTTCTAATAAAAGGTGAATGTAACGGACAGTCTAGTGCACCGCCAACAATTTACAATCAAAGGTAGAATAACCCGATTCTGCCTTGGACAGTTTTCTGGTGAAGAAGGCCAATTGGTGGGGGGACCGTTGACCACTTGTTTGAGTACTGCCCCAATAACGTCGCTGGCATTGTTGGAGAGAAGGGGAGGGGCATGTGGGATGGGAAAGGTGAGAGCAGCAGCGGTTGATTGGGCCTTCCTAGCATTGCAGAATTCTGCTTCTTGGGGAGGCAGAGAGGGGAGCAAGTGTGGCGGCAATGGCTGGCAGAAAACGGTGATAATAGTTGATAATGCCCAAGAATTCCTGCAGAGCATTGACGGTCGAGGACACATGGAAGTTCTGAACGGCTGCTAACTTCTCACAGAGGGGATGGACTCCTTCAGGAGTGATCCGGTCAGGTCGCCAAAGGTACACTTGTTGTACCGTATTACAAGGCCGTTTTGTTGCAGGCGGTCTAGCACGATGCGCAGGTGACGGAGGTGTTTCTCTTTTGAGAAAGAGAACACAAGCATGTCATCCACATAACATACAGAGAATGGGAGGTCCCCTAAGATGCCATCCATGAGACGTTGAAAAGTGGCCCCAGCATTATGAAGGCGAAAACAGGAGTAATTGAAGGTGCATGTACCAAACGGGGTGGTGATGGCAGTCTTGGGGATGTCTTCTGGGTTTATAGGCAACTGATAATACCCCTTCAGGAGGTCGAGCGTGGAGAAAACCTTTGCTTTGTGCAGGTAGAAGGTCAGGTCGGTGATGTTTGAGAGGGGGTAGTGATCCAGTTCTGTTTGCATGTTCAGGCGCCTGTAATCCCCGCATGGACGGAGCGAGTCGTCTTTCTTCAGAACGATGTTTAAGGGTGACGACAATGGGCTGGAGGCCTTTTGGCAAAGGCCCATTCCCTCCATTTCAGCAATGTCTGTTTGGTGGCTGCCAATCAATCCGGTGCCAGACATCTGAATTTTGCAAAGACTGTGGGTCCCGTCGTCTTGATATGGTGATAAATATCGGGCTTGGCAGGAGCCGTTGGCGTTTGGCGAAGTTCAGGACGGAAAACTTCCAGATGCGACATGAGGAGGTGGGCATAAGCATCCGTGGGTGCGCGATGTGGAGAGCGAGGTTGGATGGGGCGTGTTGAAGAGGTGTCGAAAAGTAAAAGTTTGCGTGACCAATCGTCGGTGGGTGACATCGACCAGAAGGTGGAAATAAGAGAGGAAATCCACACCGAGGATTGGCAATGAGATGTCAGCAACGAGAAACTTCCAATTAAATTTACCGTTTCCAAACGATAATATGAAGTTCTCGTAACCGAAGGTGAGTATCACAGATCCATTGGCAGCTATCAGGCAGACGTCGTCAGACGTAGACAGACTACGTCGTGTCCTGAAGAATTCCCTTGGCAAAAAGAACGACAAGCACCCGTGTCTACCAAAAATTGCATGCCTATTCCTGCATCAGGTAAAAAGAAAAGATTAGAAACACAGGAGGCCACCCCTACTTACACTTTTTTGGGCCACTGAAAGTCTTTGGTACATTTTTTCACGCCTGCCCCGAATCTGTAGTGGTAGTAGCAAAACTGCGGCCGATGGGCGACAGTATGTGGCTGTAGAAGTTGTTGGTTGGGGCGCTGTCGTGTGGTGGGTGATGGGTGGCTTCGTCGCCGCTCTGGCACATCACGGGGTAGGCGTGTATGTCCTACGGCATTCACGTCAGCTTTGGTTGACGTTGAATAGGGGTCCTTTTCGTCTGGAGTGGAGGTGTTGATGGAGGTCTTGAAGGTTGTGAAGTTGCTGTCCATAACGGCGTCGGCTTTGGTCATCAAATCCTTTATGGGTAAACTATCGTCATCAGGTATGGCAGCGCGTACAGGTTCGGGTAAACATCGTACCCAAAGACACGAAGTAGGTTCAACTCACGAGGAGAGCCGTCTGTGGCAGGTTGCAGGCGAGCAATACTGGTCATATCCCTGATAGCAAGCGACGCCTTTTGGTCAGCCAACTGTTGTTGAGAGAACTGAAAAAGCTTTGCTATACGTCCGGCTGGCGATGGTGTGTACCGCTGCAGAAGGTATGGTTTGAGGGCGTCATACGCTATTGGGGTGTCTCCTTGTTCACAAAGCCAATCGGATATTTCCAGGAAGGTGTCCTCGGGTATTGCCGCGAGAACATAACCTACTTTGGTGGTTGAGCAAGTCAGGTCCTTGATGTGGAACTGGACTTCTGCACGCTGAAACCCAGCAAACGCCTCCCCGATGGTGAAAGACAAAAGTTCCGGAGTCAACAATGTGACGGGCTGTGACTAAGAAGGCCGGATGAAAACAACAGAGTAACTTTATTACAGAACATCCGGTTATATATATAACAAGTCCAGGCAAGAAGGACATAAAAACCTAACAGGCAATTTCATGTTCAACCAACAACCGGTTCTGTTAACAGTTAACGGTAAGAAAAACAGACATGTTTATTCAGGTACCTGTCAGTGCAAAGGGAGAGCGAAGATACAAAGCATATTATACACAAAAAAAGAAAGAAAAAAAATTGTTACTACGCACAATCATGTGACACACAATTGGTACAGTCTTGTCTGCTGTTACTAAGAGGATAGTAGCCAATGAGCAATTATATTGCAGTAGTTAACCCCTTGAGCGCAGAAAAATAGTTTGATAATCTCGGTATATTCAGGTGTATGAAGACAGGAAAATGTGTAAAGAATAGGCCAGATTATTCGGTGTATGTGTAGGCCAAGCATAGGCACAAATAACTCTCTAGAGGTAGATCTCAAAGCATAGCTGGTGCCCTGGTCAACCTACTACCTACTACTTACCTAAATTTCAATATACTTTTGGGAGTACCAAAAACCCTTCCCAATAAGATTTCGTTCAATATTCGGCAACTCTCTCCATTGTCAAAATGATTGTTACTATCAATGTCACAAAATTACAAACGCTGCTGTCATGGGGAAGTTTTTTTATCACCCTGTAGTGTGGGTGAACTTAATGAGATGTTCTAACAGAACATTCTTGTTATTCGTTAGTTATTGAGTATAGTTACAGCCAAAAGGAAGCTTAGTCGATTTGTTAAATGGAGATTTTATCAAAATTACGACTTCAGTGGTGATTGTAAGTTTGCAATGATGAAAATAAAGATATGGTGAGAAGTTGGTATAATTTTACTTTGTCTTTTTGGAATATCATTTTGGAACACCCTGTTACTATTACGTTTCTTTTTAGGCTCATGCACAACACCTTGAGTATTCTTAGCAGTAAGTTACTATATTTGATTTAGATTAATTACCTGTTTTCAGTGCAATCTGATTACAGTAGATTAAAGTTTATGGAAAGTTTATGAAACCCAAGATAAAACACCGAGTTTTTTTTTTTTTTTTTTTTTTTTTTTTTTTTTTTTTTTTGCATATAACTTCTGCATTACTACATTCAATTCAGCCAATTGGTTTGATAGTGTTTGAAAAGACCTAGAGCTTGCTTAATTGTCTGTAGGTGTACAAGATGACTTTGTTATATAGTAATGATATAGGAAGGGCAATATGTTTGGTATGGATGGTCAGACAATCTAACGAATTACCACTTTTGAAAGCCATTGCTTTGAGGTGTTTTTTTGTATCACCCTGTATATTTTTGGTGATGAATAAGACGCTCAAGTTTCTCAACAGATGGCAGCCTCTATTTCAAAAGGGTTCTTGAGTAAAATTGTTCTCGCCTTGGCTTCCTTGGGATATTTTAACAATAGACGAAAGTAATAATTTGCCTTTAAGCTGTTGAGTTTCCATTTCATTGTAGTGTAAATACGATCAGGAGTATTTAAAGTTTAGCGGCTTTCAAGTTTAGATATTATTGCTAAATGAGGTAATCTGGAGAGGTGTAAGTGATCTTATATTTTGTCAAAATTTTTATTTTGGTTCTATTTTCGGAAGTGTGTAACATAAGGGCTCAAAATCTTTGCCAAGTTATTGTTGAATGGTTAAGGTGAAGTAAAACAGAAACTAACAAAGTTTGTATGGGGAACTTTAGTCAGGTAATTACCGGAGGGTTGATATAAATATTTCCTAGCTTTCAAGTTCACACCTAGCTAGGTAGTTTTGTTTACTGAATTGTTCCCCAATGTCTGTGGAAAAATAATTTCTGCAAATTTTCCTTTTCCACATTTCCACCAAGATCCTGAATTCTTTGAAAAAGAAAATAAATCTAATCATTGTTATTGCTGATATGTTTAAGACTCTGATGGTTGTCTTAAGATAAGAACCTTCCTGAAATCTTTTATATGCTAATCTATTAAACTGATAAGCAGAGATGGGTTAAGTATCTGAATCTCCCTGTGAATAATTGTGTGGGACATTTCCATTTAATTCAGTTCCCATGCATGAAATGGTAAGGGTGTGTGTAAACATTTCCTAAGAAAATCTTGAAAGAAGTGATATCTATTTTAGAGGTTACGGTGGAAAAAAATTGAGATTTTATTATATTGATTTTTTTCCCTTGATATATGGTTAAAAAGGTATTGTTTACAAGATGCTCATTATTTACCCATTCTCAGTTCAAATTGTGGGATATTTCAGAGAAATTCTGAGGGAACAGGATAGATTTTCTTGAACATGAGAAACTTGATATTCATTATGGCTAACTACAGTGAAATTGAAGATTGACAGAGGGTGTTCCTACCATAGATTTAGGTGTTTAGGTCTCCCTCATGTTAAAGATTAGTTGATCTCAAATGATTTGGCTATACAGTATACAATCTCGCATCATTTGTACTTAAAGGTACGAATTAATTCCTTTATAAGTATTTATTGGCTTATTTTCCTAATGTCATGGAGACTTAAAGAGTTATTGAAGGTGCATCAGCTGTATAATTCAGTGCAAAAAGGCAACTAGTTTTTTAAGATCTTTATACATCATTACAAATAGAATTTTACCATATTTCCCTCCTTGTTCACTGAATAGCTATTATGACTAAAGTAAAACAATCCTCTGTGCAGAGAAAATGCGTCGTGACTGGACATGGATAGAAATAGTGTTGAAATTTTGCAAAAGTTGAAGATCTTGTATTGAATTTGAAAGGACGATGGAAGTTGAAAGTATCAAAAAGTATTAAAAATCTTCAATAGGATAAAAATTTTCATTGGATACTGATTGCCCTTAACCATTTAATGTATGCTTTGTATGCTAGGTTATGGTATTCAGAATATATTATCGTATATTCCATGATAATGAATGGAATTTTATCCAACAAATTACTTCTATTTTCTTGAATTTAGTGTTTGAACTTGAAAATGCATTTCTGTTAACCTACCAGTAATATATCCCTAAACCAGGCCCTGTGACCAGTGAGGTCATTAAGCACAAGAATAATATTATTAGAATTGTTAATTTCTTGGAACCCTTCCTATTTGTTAACTTTCAGATTCCAGTAATATCTGATTTTATCCAACCATGTAATTTCATGGCTATACTGATAAACTTCCCTACTGAAATTAAATACTTATAATATCACAGATTTGCCAAATAATATATTATGTAGCGTTTTAATGAAGATAAGTGTAAATGAAACTAAATCATAACGAGAACAGTTATTTCTCGCCGTGTAATTTTGGAAAAAAAAAGGAAAAGGCAAAGATTGAATGGGACTAAATGTTTTTATTTTTTTATAAAAGATACGTGAAAAATAAAACAATCAGTGATGGTAATATAAATCAAATGACCTGGCTCTGCCCTGAGTATAAAGCTAAAATAAAACTAACAAAGAAAGACCAGGAAAATTTGATTATGATTACCTGAAAGGGAACAGAGATTGAGCAGTGATATAAAGTTATAGTAGAATAAGATGCAAGAAATGTTCTGCAGGAGAGCCAGATTGGAAAGCCTCAGCCGCCTCTGTTAATTGTTACCCAGACCATTGACCTAAAAGCACATCATCTAGGAAATACTTCTAATCAACAATGAAAACCATAAAAAATAGTACCAATTATTGATACGAGGCATACTTCAATTGGAGATACCAAAAATTTTAGAGATGGCAGGATTGAAGTCGAGAAAGGCAATTGTATACGCAATATGGTTATTGGTGCTGAGAGATAAAAAATGATATTAAGTACTAAAAAGTTAAGAACGCAATGCAGTAGATGCTTTGAGAAAAAAATATTTATAATCAACCAATTCACAACTTAAAAGAAATAATTTTGGTACATGTGTAGACTGCCATTTCATACCGAGATGTAGAGCTGAAATTCGCAAGGCTCTTTGTGGAAATGAAGACTTGGTTATGTTACGATAGGGCAAGCACAGTGTGCATGAAAAGTCAGTGTAGCATGTGACCCAATGATCCTACGGTCAAATGTGTACACATCTTGAAAAAAAAAATCGAAAACTAATGAATCTGTAGAAAATATGCAGGTAAGCATGACACAAAGAAAAGTAATTTTCAAGTGGGTAAATTCGATAAAGGGCAGTTCTTGAGATGGCCTTTACGAAATTAGCCACAAATACGGATAATGAATATTATGACTTCATAAACTGCAGCTTTGTAAAGGTTCACCCTATAAGAAATAAAATGATGTAAATCAGGGAGTTGATAAAGGAGAAGTCTTTTGCCCTACTAGCGATTAATGAAACATTGCCTAATTTTTGATGATTTTGATACACTTAAAATAGTTGTCATGACCATTAATAAAGATATTTTCTTTCTTAATCTGAAACAATAGGGATTGAGGAAGGAAGTAGAGGTTTTTGTTTTCAATGACTATTTTCATGTAAAGATTGTAAAAAGAACTATAGGAACAAGATATAAATATCTAAAAAGGACATATTACATACAAATATAAAATAGGATATCTTTTGTAGGAGTTTGCTAATTTCAGATAACAAAATTGTGACTATTTCTATTCAGAAATTAGAAAGTCTTTTTGAGATTATTGATATGTGGTTACCTTTAGTAAACTTTTAAAATCATATAGTTTATTTAATGCTGTTTGTGCATTCTAAATGAGTAATAGTGCATCAGATGTTAGTATGTAGGATAAGTGCACTATTTTTCCAACGTATAAGTATATAACTTCAGATTACCTTTATTGAAAAAGGGAATAATAAAGAAAATTGCTTACAGATATACTTTTTTAATAAGTTTGTTTATCAATGAATAGGTAAAAAAAAAATAATAAATCATTGGCTATATACCTTCAGAACACCCTGTGCTACTTGCTTCGTTTTCTATGATGTCTAATGATTTGTTTGAAAGCCCAAGGAGCTCAATTCATAACGAAGGATAAGCTAAAGAAGTCGTAGGTATAATGATATGATAGTTGATGGTTATCAGTGTCAATTGAATTAGATATATAATATATATATATACATATATATATATATATATATATATATATATATATATATATATATATATATATATATATATATATATATATATATATATATATATATATATATATATATATATATATATGTATATATATATATATATATATATATATATATATATATATATATATACATCAAATGGGATGTATTATCAAGCTAAAGTATCCCCAACTAAACTTACAGGGGTCCTTTATTTATTCCAGTAAAATCTCGGTAAGTTGTTAAAAATTTTTTATACAGATTTTTTCCATTGAAACATATCTAAATTCCCTAAGTTCATCTATTTTTAACATATAATGACGCAGTGTGTAAGTATGCATCACCACACAATCTACAGGGTTTACCATCAACATCGATGCATTGCCAATAATAATTATACCCCAACACCATTTTCATGACCAAAGTATCGGCTTTCGAAAGGTCCTTGCCATAGGTAACATTAGTATTTTCCCTAACATACACTTAAAGCCTCTTACTAACGCTGCCCTCTTCCAAAATCTTTAGAGCCTTTTCTGTTCCCCAAACTTCTCGTTTCATTCTCATTCCTCTTTTCATTATATTAGGGTTCATAGAGGCTCCATGTCAATGCAAGGCTTTCGTGTGGCCTCCTTAGCCAGGTTGTCAGCAACTTCATTTGATAAAATACCAATAAAAGATGAAACCCCAAAGAACTTTACAGTTATTCTTTTCTCCTGAAACCGACCAACTAGCCCTTTACAGAGAGCAACCATTTTTAAGTCCCTCGTGTATAGTATACAATTGTGCTACCGTAGATGATGTTTAATCTTCAATTCTTCTTGACAAAATTCCATCGACAATAACATCATTTTCATCATATTCACGCACGATTATACCTCAACCAACTGTATTACCATTTACAGAGCCATCGCAATATACATGAATGGTATTACACTTGGGTAACATTTTCAATTTACTAAGAAAGTATTGTCTTAACTCCTGTGTATTAAACTCGCTCCTTTTATAGTTCAACTTACTTATACATATATTTAACCTACAAAACAACCATGGCATTGAGCATATCATTCTTTCCATTTAACACAGTATTTAACGTCATGTTTTAACAATATTCTATTTTGCTTTCTCAAATGATCAATAGATCTATTCGAGATTCTATAATTAACAAACATCATACCAATGCCCTTTTCTAAAATTTCCTATCCTTTACTTATACTTCAGACAACTGCTGCAGACTATTTCTTGAACTCTTTCAGAGGTACTTGGAAGACTGAACTCCATTCTGATGATCCCAATGGTTGTACTCAGGGTGCAATCTAGTATTTTGCGCTTTGCTTGATTTTGCATTATTTCTAACTTCTTTAATTCTCTCTCCAAATAGCAAATGAACGCTTTGGTTGCACAATCAATCATTCAACGAACCGGGCTTATTTACAAAATTGGCAATACAGGTATATCAGCACTATTGCCTTGGTTATCCAATACCTGCAACGGTCTTAATCTTGCCTGACAGATAATTCCAACACAATTGACGTCAGCTATACTTTTGTGAAAGCCAATATAAATACCAAAATATTTATAAGCTCCTATCGTTTCCAACTGCCTTCCATTAAATGATATTTCTTTTTCAACTCGAGAACGTGATTGATTTTACTTTGATTCTCATTAACAACTAATCCCATGTGTAAGCAAAAACTATGTAGTTCAGCTAAAGCACCTTTCAAAACAAACATTTAAGCACTGGATCATTACGTCATCAGTGTGTATAACAACCTCTATAGCGATAGAAAAAGAGGGCATTGGAAACCGATCCATAGGCACAATATTCAGAGTTACACTTGATGTAACGCCCAGTGGCGTACCCAATTCCATATCAATTTCTTCACACTCTTATCTTGAAACAAAACCTCGGTCCTCCTTCCACTTAGGTAACTTTCAATCCACCGTAGAAATGGTCCATTAGTAACTTGATCTACAAGCTCTTCGAGTATATCTTTATTTGCTCTGTCAAATGCTCATTTAAGATCAATAAATGTCATGCACTTTACATTACTATTGCACTGAATTCTTAAAACATATTTTGGTGTTCTCTTTCCATTATTAAAACCCTACAGATTTTGAGAGAATTGATCACCAATAACGAAATTCAATTCATTAAGAATCACTCTATACATTAGTTTGCATAAGAAAGATGGGTCGATATTCCTCATTAATCTAAGCTTTCAAAGGTACAGATAGAAAAAAAAGCCTATTTCCATTTGAGAGAGAGAGAGAGAGAGAGAGAGAGAGAGAGAGAGAGAGAGAGAGAGAGAGAGAGAGAGAGAGAGAGAGAGAGAGAGGTGAATTTTATTGATTTCGTTAGCAAGTAGAATAGGACAGGGAAACCCACGTAATAGAGAGAGAGTCAATTCGGAGTGGCTAGGCTGTTTTCTTTTGTCCCTGTAAATCAAGCATAACAAGGAGTTTGGAAAACCAAAGGTTGTTAAAGTGACAACACGATGCAGCTCTGATGATTATCAGAATTGCTTTTGAATGAAAACGTCGCCGGAAGTCAAAGTACGTGAACAGTGTCCCCGGAAGTATTCATGTCGCAGGCAGCCATCTTGGTTGTCCCACCTTGAAATCTACCTTATGAAAGTAAGAAGGTCTCAACATCAGTAAGTCCTATGCACCCAGAACATCAGTATTAGAGGCCTCTTGGGCCTTATTTGACATCAACAGTGCAGGGGCTGCCTGGAGTTCACCTACTATACTCTGTCTTTAGAATGGACAGATATAAATCTAGCAACAGAGTCACCCGGCTCTGAAATTGACGCCATCCTATTATGGTGTAGAAGAAACCTTCGAGGAAGGCAAGAGATTGTCTGTCTTCTGCTATGCAGTTAAAAGGCCTGAGAACTATATGGAAAAGTGGGCAGATGTTGGTGAAGACGAAGATAGAAAGCAGTATTGCGGACCTAGAGAGGAAGAACATCGACGGGAATTCTCACTCCCGCAATCCACAATCTAGAGTCGTTTTCCCAGGAAAAATAAGTTTAAAGATTATCACTTTGACTAACCCTGCTAACATGAACTCAGTAGGGGAAACTAACTAACCCAAACAAGTTTTTTTTTTTTTTTTGTGGTGTGGATTTGTAGGTAGGAATAATCCATTGAAACAAAGATTAGATAAGTATAGCGTAGATGAGTGGTTAGCTGATATAGAAAGTAGGATCTCTAGTTTTATTATAGCTGATGAAGTAACGAAAATAAACTAGGTAATGTTAGTACTAAACGAGAAGATAGACAATGCACATACCACCTTGGATAAGGCATCTAAATACATCAACACTTTGTGTGAGTTATAAAAAAAAAATCATATGCTATTAGGGTGGTCTGCCTTGAAACAATGGCCAATGGAAATTTACTTTAGGTAGTTGTAAATGAGGTCCTAGCTTACGTAACGAGTAGCGTCCTAGATATTGAATTTAACGAAAAAACTGGCAAGTTGATCAAAAGACGAGGAAATTAGCAAAAAAAATCTAAGGAATAAATAGTCGCCTTTCTTACTAATAAACTCAAAATAATTTAGATAGTTACAAGACAGTTAAATCCATAGGTTATAGTGATAAAACAAATTACCCTCAAAATAACCAAGGGATAAGTAGTTCTTTAGGACAAATTCAGTTCAAGGGAATAATCAATACAGAGTGAATAATGATGACACATAAATCTAGGGAAAGTTTTCATAAGAAAAGGAGTTACAAACAGGACTAAAATTATTGAGATTTTAGAAGGTGGTTCAGGTCGCATAGAACAGGAAGACTGGCATAAAGATAAGAGACCCATCACAACATAACAGAAACACTTCTCAGAATACCCCTCTGGCACAGTCAGAACGGAAAACGCAAATCCTACAAATAGTTCAGACGAAAGCAATTAAAAAAAGGGACTATAGTGTGTTAGTGTACTGGAGATCATGCAGAAGTTAGATACATTATCCGTAGGTTTAATACTTTAGCAGATAGGTTATCTAGAACTCGGAAAGATTTTAGGAGGGTTATCACTACTAATATTTTGTTTCAGACTCAGATTTAGAAAGAGTTGAAATAGAACAAGAGAAACTAAAGGTTATTATTAATGTTCTAGGTGACTTACTACCAAATAAGAATTTTTGTTTATAATTTTAAATTAATATAAGGAATATTTACACAGACTAGGGAGAAAATACTTGTTCAGGACTATATGTTCCTGACAAAGAAACTAACGAAGTACTAACAATAACATGCTCACGAGTTAGCAGGACATTCAGTAATCAAAGAATGTACATGTAATAATGAACTATTTTTGGCTTAATAAACACTTTAAAAGATTTTGAAAGAATGTCCAACGTGTAATAAGAACAAAGGCCATGTAAAGGTTCGAACCCCTTTAGAATGTACAATTGCATTATAATCCCTTTAAGGTTGTACAAACGGACCACATGGGACTCTGTCCCAAAACTTGTCAGATAATAAATATAGACTGGTCTTCGAAGATATCTTAACTTGATAGAGATAAGACTGTTGAGTCAGTAGCAGAAGCATTTAAGGCCAGGATAATCACTATACATTTGTGTTTCGTGGTACTTCTATCGGATAATGAACCCGAATTTATCATTCACATGTAAAGTACTGTGGAATATGTTTTTCTTGAAAGTAAGAAAAATAAGATAACCCCCTTCCTATAAGTCAAGTTTAAATAGAAAAATGGAAAGGGAAAATAAAAATAGTTGTGGATGTCCTGCGAACTATCATTGGTCCAACCATAGAAAACTGATAATGTTTTAATATATGACAAATTTACATTGATAACTCGGTAAATGAAACGTTAGAAGAAGCCCTATATTTTTTTAAGGCATATACAAGAAAGACAACTAAACGCTTTGTTAGATGACATGAAGTCCCATGGGCAATCGCATAACTATTTAGGATAACAAGTAAATGAACATTGTGATTGTATAAAGGGTAATATCCTAGAAATGACAATAGGTTCAAAAGAACATATTAAAATGAATGTAATCCAAGTTTTGAACGAAATATGTCGCCAAATAATTAAGGAACCACATAGAGTATTGAAATATAAAAGGATATGATACGAGAAAACTTGATAAATTCATGGGTACTTTTGATGATTAATGTATGGAAGCTCATAAATGAGTTTACTTTACCATTGTACTGAATCATTTACAATATTGATAAAGAAATGAGGCCGGTTGAAAAAAAGTATTATTACCTCTTATAGGAAATGCATTGAGTGCTATTTGGTGTAACAATGATTCATCATATTTAATGTCTATATGATAAACTTGATAAAATTGTGACTGGTAAAAAATTAAAAAAAATTATTATTTTTATCAAGTTCACATGAATAGATATGAAGAGAGGGAAACTATTAAAACAATATATAATATAAAAAGTGAAATAGATGAATTATTTAATTAAGTTAACATGAATAAATATGAATGGTAAATATTAAAACAATCCATGATATAAATAGTTGAACTATGTTACTAAAGTCAAACTGAATATAACTAATAAATTGAAGAAAAGTAAAATATTAAAAAATCAATAAAAAAAGAAATGTAAAAAAGGTGACCATAGGAAAGATGTATGCTTAACTGGTATTTATAGTCCCCTCGTAATTAAATAGGGAATATTTTACAATAAATACAAAGGTTTAGGTTACATTCATTGCACCCTTTCACTTTGAAATTTGAAATAGTAAATGTGGGAACCACACGATAGTTAATTATGTCGGTATGATATACATATGACGAAATTGAAATAGTATGTCAATAATTGTTATGTTAACAGGAATTATTTAATACCATTCAGATGGTATATTTTTGTAATTTAAATATTATACTCTGCCTTTAAAGGCATTACACATGAGAAGTGAAGTAATTGTTAAGTGAATAAAACACAAACAGTCAAGGTATCAGAAAAACACTATTTTATGATATAACTGAGGTTCCAAATTATTCATAAAATATCTTTACTGTAGCCCAACTATATATTTCTTTTTTTATTGTGTAATGATTAAGATCTTGATCATAAAGATTTATGCAACTCATATGTATGTAAATGAATTAGGACATTATAAGATAATACAAACTCTGTTTTCTACTTATTATGCTATGTCTTATAAACAAAAAGTCGAGTAATTATTAAAGAAGTTTCATGTGTTTCTGATAATTTTTATAATCCTGATGATGTGTGATGAGGTGAAGTGTTTTCTAAATAAACTGAATGAAATGAATTATCATATGAGATGTGAAATATTTGCCTAAACCAAATTAATGAAATGAACTATCATGATATGTGATGAGGTGAAATGTTTGCTTAAGAAATTCAGTTAAATAAATTATGATGATGTTTGATGAGATGAAATATTTGCTTAAGAAATTGAATAAAATTAATTATCACGATGTTTGATGAGGTGAAAAGTTTTCGCCAGAAATTGAATAAACTTAATAATCATGATGATGTGTGATGAGGTGAAATATTTTCTTAAGAAGTTGAATTAGATTGAGGATTTATTATTGAACATTACTGGGGACCAGTAAATTATAATTTTTTTTTTTTTTTTTTTTTTTTTTTTTTGGTAGCTGAGGTGGTAACGTCCCTGACTGGTGAACGTCAGACTGGGGTTCGAGTCCCCCTCAAACTCGTTAGTTCCTTTGGTGGCTGCAGCCACACCATCCTTGCAAGCTAAGGACGGGGAGTTTGGGGTAGCTTATGGGTCTATCTGCTGAGTCATCAGCAGCCATTGCCTGGCCCGTCTTGGCCCTAGCTTGGGTGGAGAGGTGGCTTGGGCGCTGATCCTATGTATATATGGTCAGTCTCTAGGTAATTTTCCTGCTTGATAAGGCAGTGTCACTGTCCCTTGCCTTTGCCATTCATGAGCGGCCTTTAAACCTTAAACAGGAACCCAAGAGTATCAGCTGAGTGGTGTCATGAATAGAGTTATTTCATCAATTAGGAGAGGGTGACAGAGGTGAATTATATTGATTTCGATAGCAAGTAAAACGTGACAGAGAATCACATGTAGTAGAGAAAAAATAAAATTGGACTTCGTAGAATGTTGCTTTTTTATGTATTCCTAAATTATGCATAACAAGCAGTTTGACCAGGAAACAGGATGTCATTAAAGCGTCAACACGACAAAGCTCTGATAAACATCAAAATTGCTTTCAAATGAAAGTGTCGCCGGAAGTTGAAGCACGTGATCAGTGTCACCAGAAGTCTATACGTCATAGACAGCCATCTTGATTGTCACACCTTGAATTCTACCATATAAAAGTAGGAAGGTCACCACATAAGTAAGTTTTGTCCAGCCATTGTACCATTCAGAGAGACCATTAAGGTCTTTTGGACACCCCGAAGGAGGGAGAGGTGTAGTCTGGAGTTTGCCTACTGCATTCTGTGTTCAGAATGAACAGATACCTACCCAGCAACAGAGTCACCCGGCTCTGAGATTGACGCCATCCAGCCGTGGTCTAGACTCTGTGTCTATATATATGTATATATAATTATATCTATTTGGTATGGCAATTCTACATTGCTAATCAACCAGTATGACTTCACTGTACTACGTTCTTGTGTTATTCATGGCATTATCGAAATTTTAGGAAGGAAAATTGCTAAAATACTACACTCTCTGACCTAAGTTGCGAGGTGATAATACAACTACTGATTCTACTGTGTATAGTGAAACTGTTGAACAGCCAGTTGCAGCTAGTGATGAGAGAGAATCCTTGTATGAACTACATGCCTCTACTTCTGTGGCAAGTTCAAGAGCTAGTAAATTATGTATTAGGAATTCAAAGAAATGCAAATTTGATGACAGTTACATTAAATTATTTTATGAAAAATGTGTTTTGTTGTGTTTGGGGAGAAATAAAGCAAGGTTCTTGATACTGTACCCCTTTTAAATGGCACCATATCACGTCAAATCAAAGAGATGGCAGATAAGTGTGAAACCAGGTTAATAAAACGCATAAAAATAAGTCCTGTGGGATTCACTTTTTAGGTTGTTGAATCAACTGGTGTTGCCGGGTTAGCTGTCCTCCTTGTGTTTGTACAATATGTGTCGGATGAATCTGTGCATGAAGATTTGCTGTTGTGCCAAGCTCTCAAGACAACTACAAGAGGTGAGGATATATTTAGGTTATTAGACACATACTTCATAAAAAATTATTTTGGTTGGGGCCTTTTCATTGCAAAGGCTTTGACAGGCTCGGTAAAGTGTGTAATTTGTCTCATAAAAAATGTTGCAGCTGCTGTGGAGCATAGACACTGTTGCCTCCATAGAGAAGCATTACCTGTGAAAAAAGAAGTCTGGATATGCAAAGTGGCCTATCTTCCAGATATATCTTCGAAATTAAATGAGATTAACTTATTTTAAATTTCTATCAATGTTTTTAATGTTCAGGACACAATTGAATCCTTTCTTCTTAACATTGAGTTCTGAGATGGTGTATAAAGAACAACAAGACAGATTGCATGCCAAATTGCCAGACATTCCTGGAGGAAAATTCTTTAGAGTTGGCTGCATGATTTTGCACATACAACAATAAAAAGAGTATCGAGCGATATTTAAACTTGCATTAAAACATCTTAGCCCTTTGCAACAACATACATGTGTGAAGCAGATTTCCCTATTTATATTGCAACCGAAAATAAATAGCGAATCAAGGGGGATGCAGCACCTGATATGGGTCTGCAGTTAACAAACAGTTCCAGACTTTGAAGCTCTCTGTAGCCAGATACAAGCTCACCCATCACATTAAAAAAAAAGTAAGAATTTTGATGATGAGTAATAAACTTTGAACTTTTATTTAGTCGTGTGTTTGTGTGTGAGTGTATGTGATGACATTTTGGGAAAGCTCAACATTTTAGGGCGACATTTCCACATATATTTGGTGAAGGGATTCTAGGGGGTTCCACCGAGTATCAGTAAATGCAAAAGAGTTCCGTGAAGTGGAAAATTTTGAGATTCAATCGTCTACAAGAAATCTTCGAGGAAGGCAAGAGATTGTCTGTCTTTTGCTTTGAGTTGTAAGGTCAAAGAACTAAAAAAAAAAAAAAAAAAAAAAGTGGGCGGACGGTGGTGAAGACGAAGATAGAAAGAAGCACTACGGACCTAGAGAGGGAGAAAATCCAGAATGTACAATTTTGTGTTGATAAAATTTGCACAGTTTTCCTTTAGTAAATGAGCAAAATACATGACTATCCGTGCCCCACATTTCTGAGATTATAATAATATTTCAATTTAAGAATAAGTTGCTGAGATATTAAAGATAATTCTGATACATGA
>NC_090740.1:83935531-83955531 GCF_036898095.1 Palaemon carinicauda
CCATATCTCTAGTTACGTTTCATTTCCATACAATCTACAGCACACATAAGACATCTATCTTCTTTCTCTCCATCATATCCACTTACTCCCTCAGTCTTCCTGTTACTGAAATAAGATTCCAAGTACCTGCTCTGATTTGATTATTTATAGGAGTTCCCTTAGCTGTTCTTCTTAATTGTAGTAGTTATAATTTTACAGTGTCATTTCCTTCATTTTAATTTTTTATGTTGCTGTTCAATATGACATTTATATTTAAATATACTGAACTGGAACATCTATCTAAATTATGAGTTCAAAAGTTTAATGTTTTGGTGCCATTTCCTTTATTTTCATTTTAATATTGCAGCTCAACGTAGCTATTATATATGTTTACCCTGAACTGGAACAGCTATCTAAATTTTGAGCACAAAGGTTTGATAGAGGAGAGTAACTGTGTGTAGATAGGTGTAATTTGGCCCACCCTTATTTGCCTAGTGATTAATTACACATAGTATAACTAAGCAAGATACATTAGCAATTTTTGTTGCCAGATCCAGGTCTGTCGGTTTTAAGCTTCTGAAGTCCCCTCTACTCATTCCTCCCCCTGGCCATAGTCTGGTAAAAATCAGGACCTACTTACAATGTTACCTTGTCTAGCACTAACTGATCATGTGGACGAACCCTTACAGTTCATTACTTAAAAGATGATGCATACACTTTAAATGACCAATTACAAATGTCTTAGATGGGCTCTTTGTATTAAAAGGTTGTGTTCATCAGCATCACCAAATATACAGGGTAATACAAAAAAGAATATCAAAATACAATATCATTCAAAAGTGATAATTCGTTATATATTCAAAATATAAAGTAAAAATATTGCCTTTTTTGTATTATATTACAAAAACATTCCGTACAAATGCAAATTTATAAGTCTTTTCCAGCAATATTTAACCAACTGTCCGGAAGATTTTTTGGGGGAAATTTGAAAAGAAACTGTCGATAAACTTTAATGTAATCCGAATTTGCTGAAGACAAGTAATATACTGCAAAAACTACCCCTAGTGTTGGATATGAGTATCAAAGAAAATGTACCGAGCAAAGGATGTTCCAACTGATATTCAAACAATCAAGATTAAAATTCGATTTAAGTCCTACCATAAATTTATTTTCAGGCTTTGCAAAATAACAACCATCACAATAGCTGTAATTTGAGCTCGATTTCCATTTAACATAACATCTGTGATTCCTTTAGCTTATAACTATAATCAATGATTAGCCAAAATGGTCTGATCCCGTTCACCTACACAACAGGGCGACTCAAAAAAAAAAAAAAAAAAAAAAAAAAAAACTGATCCACGCGACGACTGCTATGAAATTCTTTGACATTTATTTTAACAGCCTAATTGTAAAGCGGTAGAATTGACTGATATTGAAAGCTATCTTACTGTATTATGAAGGCTTTTGGTATTCTGTGCTAGGCGGTATATCTTAGCAATCCATGTTTGCCAACGGTTATACTCGTATAAGCGGATGAGCCATGAGACTTTTGGGTGTGGGGAAATGCCCCTTTGAATCTCCATGAAGTCACTGGCAGCAGGGAGTAGTACTATTTTGGCCACACACGATCACCCCCCAGAAAGGGGTGGCCACACACGATCACCCGGAAATGAGGGTATGGCCGTAGACGATCACCCGGAAAAGAGGGTATGGCTGTACACACTCACTCAAGGTCACAGAGGCTTACTGTTGACGGAAGTGTAGTATTTTTAAAGAGTTTTGTTTACAAACATTGCTTTGAAGGACGTTCGTTTCGACAGTAGGTCGGTGTTGATGGAAATGGAGTATCATTTTTGTTTACAAACATAGAGTTGAAGGTCGTAGGGTTTGTAATGGCATACGTACGGGAACTATTAAAGGGAAATTGTTTACGGAGGTAGAGTATTATTTTAAGTTTTTTGTTTACAAACATTGAGTTGAAGACCGTACGGTAGTGTGTCACTATTAAAGGGAATTTGTTTACAAAACATTGAGGACGTAACCATTTGTTATTATCAAGCAACTCTTCGTAATGACGTACGTACGTGTTTATACGTGTCCAGGAACTGTGGCACTGTTTAGAAAACCTTGAGAACGTAATCATAGTGTGCTACTATTAAAGGGAATTTGTTTACAAATATTGAGGGTGAAATCGTAGTATAGTGGTATTGAAGATAGTGTGACACTATTTAAGGGTTTTTTTTACAAAACATTGTTGGTGTTTAAAAAAAAAAAAAAACGGGTTTACGGTGTTTTTAAAAAAATGGGGTTAACTTTTGTCATTAACGTAGTGAGAGCGCGTCTACAATAATACTGAGTCATCTTACCACCCATTACGTTGTCCCACCTGGGCTATTTGTAATGATTAATTATTTGTAATGATAAGGGTAAAACATGCCCAGACAGTCTCTACAGCCGAGTCAAAGGGCTAACCCGCGGCCCCCGTTCGCTACCTGTTGATAGGCCTACACTTGTCTCACTCCGCACCTGGCGCGTAATCCCTAATTATTTGTGATGATAGGGGTAAAACGCGGGCATCCTCTACACCGAGTCAAAGGTTCATCCCTTCAACTTTCGTTCTCCACCCGTAGGTAGGCCTAAATACCAGTCCCAAGCCTTACCGGACGCCGTGGACAGTAATCGCCACTCCGACCCAAGAGCTATTTGTATTGATTAATTATTTGGAATGATAGGGTAAAACACTCACAGTCTCCACACCCGAGTCAAAGGCCTAACAGCTAAAAACATCAAATGAACGCACACACAAAAAAAACAAAAACATCCTATGACGAATACAGACAACCCAACTTCCAATGAAAAGCTAAAAATATCAAATGAAAGGAAGTACAAGCTATTTTAGACATTTTTTTTTTTATCAAACTAGTTTATTCATATGAAAACTTACAACGTTTGAAAATCCACGTCATCGGGGAAACTGATTCCCCCGTATTTCATATGAGGGATTCTACTACTCTCACCCTTTTTTAAGGGACGAGATAACGATACGCGCAAAGCATCCTTGGGGGTTTTGCTTACCCCTTTGGATTTTTTCTTCTTCCTGCTGTCCTCCTCCGCTTCCTTTTCACATACCATGGCCACAGCCGGAGAATCAGAGTCTCTCTCTCTCTCTCTCTCTCTCTCTCTCTCTCTCTCTCTCTCTCTCATCTTTAAGTCCATTTGTTTTAAGGCCTTTCGTTAACATATTGGCCACCATTTTTAAAGCTGTATGCCATTTGAAAGTGGGTTTCCGAGCTTATTTGAATTAGGCATAATACCGAACTGAAGTATCCTAGTCATAAACAGTTTTTCGGAGAACCCAACAACTTGCCCCAATTCAGTAAGGGGAGACGAGAAGAGGCATAGAAAAGAATGACCAATTCTTTCCATATTCGACTCTCTCCTCATACCCCAGACAAGACTGAGATTACCAAATAATTCCTCTTTGAATAAACGATTTTCATTAATATAAGTCAGATCCACTCTGATTTTGGAGAAACTTCCTCTTCGCTTAAACTCGGATTTGGGGGGAACATACACGATTGATATACTGGATTTTGTAACAAGTAAGGAATAGATAAGTGTGTGTGTGTGTGTGTGTGTGTGTGTGTGTGTGTGTGTGTGTGCGCGCGCGCGCTTGTGTATGTTTGTGAAGGATATTAGTTGGTAGAGTTGACATATGTGGAACTATTTTTCATATATACCTTAACAAACGTCTTTAGTGATAGGGATAGCATAAAACATCCACACATCTTTCATTTCATATTCAAAAGTTCGTAAAATTATACGGCAACGGAACATTATAAATAATATGATTAGCTGTATTGCCGAGGAATAGAGATTAAACTCTTCAATTTCTTAAAAGGATAAAGTAAATGTATATTGTTAATTGTTTTTTTCTCTCATCAATAAAGTAAACCGTGCACTACAATCGAATAAAATGAAATATATTGTTATTGTTATCATTTATACCGTAAATTTTAATATTGTTACTGATGCTCTAGTTGTTGTTATTATCAATATAAGCAACGCAGAATCATGGCGTACATTTCGCTACTTAAAAAAAAAAAAAAAAAAAAAATGGACAGAGAGATGGGTACTTTTCCATAGGCTTAAATTGAAAGGAATGTAGTCAGGGGGGAGAAGGATCTCGTTGGTCGACTTCAAGATTCCCTTGCTAAGGACAAAACTCATCTTACTTATTGTGAATACTCTGCCATCACATCAATATCGCGAAATTGCGCACTGGGTTGTATTTATAATACAGAAAAGTCCGGTAGAAAACATTATATTTTTTGACCCATTGGGGATGCAGCCAAAAGATCATTCGGTATACTTTACTGATTTTCTACGAAGGTATTCTTCCATGAAGTGTTTCATAGATAATATGCGAGTGCAAAATTACAATTTGGCTTTGTACGCATTCTTCTGCCTATATTTTACGCATAGCGTCAGTCTAAATGGAGTTTGCGCCGCCCTTAGGAAAAATCAGGGAGCATTTATCCAACACTGACTTGAAGGAAAATGACGTAACAGTGTTATTATATTACCTTCTCCATTTAAATTCAAGACCGTGTATGTACATCTGGAAATATACAAAACCTGAATTTTCAATGAAGATTTGGCAAGTGCTAAGAGAACGTAATCAATAAAAGTTTTCCTACCGCTTTTAAGCGTGCAAATGTTAGGGTTTCAAATGAAGGTTTTTAGGGTCAGATTTTTTTTTCCCACTAAATGCCATGTCTTTATCACGAAATGTTATTTTGCATGTATGCTTCGTATAATAAAAGAAACTTAAGTTGTAATACGTTTTCTATTCCCAATATCTGTCAATGTAAGTGATTATTACCCATATATGTTAACGAAAGGCCTTAAAACAAATGGACTTAAAGATGAGAGAGAGAGAGAGAGAGAGAGAGAGAGAGAGAGAGAGAGAGAGAGAGAGACTCTCTGATTCTCCGGCTGTGGCCATGGTATGTGAAAAGGAAGCGGAGGAGGACAGCAGGAAGAAGAAAAAATCCAAAGGGGTAAGCAAAACCCCCAAGGATGCTTTGCGCGCATCGTTATCTCGTCCCTTAAAAAAGGGTGAGAGTAGTAGAATCCCTCATATGAAATACGGGGGAATCAGTTTCCCCGATGACGTGGATTTTCAAACGTTGTAAGTTTTCATATGAATAAACTAGTTTGATAAAAAAAAAAATGTCTAAAATAGCTTGTACTTCCTTTCATTTGATATTTTTAGCTATTCATTGGAAGTTGGGTTGTCTGTATTCGTCATAGGATGTTTTTGTTTTTTTGTGTGTGCGTTCAATTGATGTTTTTAGCTGTTAGGCCTTTGACTCGGGTGTGGAGACTGTGAGTGTTTTACCCTATCATTCCAAATAATTAATCAATACAAATAGCTCTTGGGTCGGAGTGGCGATTACTGTCCACGGCGTCCAGTAAGGCTTGGGACTGGTATTTAGGCCTACCTACGGGTGGAGAACGAAAGTTGAAGGGATGAACCTTTGACTCGGTGTAGAGGATGCCCGCGTTTTACCCCTATCATCACAAATAATTAGGGATTACGCGCCAGGTGCGGAGTGAGACAAGTGTAGGCCTATCAACAGGTAGCGAACGGGGGCCGCGGGTTAGCCCTTTGACTCGGCTGTAGAGACTGTCTGGGCATGTTTTACCCTTATCATTACAAATAATTAATCATTACAAATAGCCCAGGTGGGACAACGTAATGGGTGGTAAGATGACTCAGTATTATTGTAGACGCGCTCTCACTACGTTAATGACAAAAGTTAACCCCATTTTTTTAAAAACACCGTAAACCCGTTTTTTTTTTTTTTTTTTTTAAACACCAACAATGTTTTGTAAACAAAAACCCTTAAATAGTGTCACACTATCTTCAATACCACTATACTACGATTTCACCCTCAATATTTGTAAACAAATTCCCTTTAATAGTAGCACACTATGATTACGTTCTCAAGGTTTTCTAAACAGTGCCACAGTTCCTGGACACGTATAAACACGTACGTACGTCATTACGAAGAGTTGCTTGATAATAACAAATGGTTACGTCCTCAATGTTTTGTAAACAAATTCCCTTTAATAGTGACACACTACCGTACGGTCTTCAACTCAATGTTTGTAAACAAAAAACTTAAAATAATACTCTACTTCCGTAAACAATTTCCCTTTAATAGTTCCCGTACGTATGCCATTACGAACCCTACGACCTTCAACTCTATGTTTGTAAACAAAAATAATACTCCACTTCCATCAACACCGACCTACTGTCGAAACGAACGTCCTTCAAAGCAATGTTTGTAAACAAAACTCTTTAAAAATACTACACTTCCGTCAACAGTAAGCCTCTGTGACCTTGGGTGAGTGTGTACGGCCATACCATCTTTTCCGGGTGAGGGTCACGAACGTCCTTCAAAGCAATGTTTGTAAACAAAACTCTTTAAAAATACTACACTTCCGTCAACAGTAAGCCTCTGTGACCTTGAGTGAGTGTGTACGGCCATACCCTCTTTTCCGGGTGATCGTCTACGGCCATACCCTCATTTCCGGGTGATCGTGTGTGGCCACCCCTTTCTGGGGGGTGATCGTGTGTGGCCAAAATAGTACTACTGCAGGGTGACGGATTAGGTTTAAGGGAAAGGACTAATCTAAAAAGCAATCCTACTATGAAGGCTTTTGGTACTCTTTTAAATATAATGAACATTAAATTTGATGGTACTTAAGGATATTCAAAACCAAATGCTCATTATTATCGTCACACCAGAAGTTATCAGTGAAAAATTAGTCCTTATATATAGCTCAGTTTTCATATTTCAAATTAGACTTCGTAAATATTATGAATTAAATGGTACATAGGGTAAAAGTGTGATAGGGCTTAGCCTACCACAAAAGGAAAAATATAAATATATTCATTAACGTTGATTTGTATTCCAAATCAGTTACTATAGTATTCATAAAAATCAGCCATCGTATTAAGATGCCATCTTGTTTTCTTCAGATTATTCTCCAACCTAAATTCTTATTTTTAGCTGGAAATTTACACAATAAAAAATGTATAACACTTAAAGTTCCTTGGATATTCAAATAAACTTTGGGGTGCCCAGAAAGTATTTAGCCTACTCAATGGCGTTGATTAAAACTTATTGACTTCTCACCATATCTTCAGATTTAGGCTTTGCAGATATCGATAAAAAAAAGAATAAGAAAAAATGCTATAAGTGTAACATTGCTAGTTATCTTTCTTTTGAGCATAACTGTAATTGATGCAACTTTAAAATTTCAATGTTTGAAGAACTTGTTAATTCCACTAACCAAGTTGATACAAAAACTACCTCATTGCAACACTTGTAGTTATTCGTCAGTTACCTTGTAAAAACTTATTACATATATATTCATATATTTGACAAATTCCCTTTAATATATACAGTATACGCAAAACACAAAAATACACTTACACACACACACACACACACACACACATATATATATATATATATATATATATATATATATATATATATATATATATATATATATATATATATATATATATATATATATTTATGTGCTTTTCATGTGCATAACCTATTTATGTACATTTTAAGAATTGTAGACCGACTAAGTATCTGTTGTATTGAAATAGTTCTATTCCAGAATAAAATATTGCAGAGTATTAGAGACTTTTCTTTTTAACATCTAATTTCCTCTTTTGTCAGAGAATGGACAACAAGGGTACTACAGGAATTTCAATTAGATTGATAGCTGGAAATAGCTGACAATAGAGTGAGAGTTTCAAGTAGGCCTACGATATACATAGAGGAATTATTATGTTCCAGGGCTGAAACTTTAATAAGTCTGCCATTATTAAAAAGAGGGATTTGCGATCTTTGATTATAGTATAGATGAAAGCTATTATCACTTAAAAAAAATATTAAATTTGTTTTAGAAATTCAACTCATTTTGATGTCCTATGTAAAAAAATTTCAAACAGATTTATGCATGTAAAGGCAAGCTTGAACAGGTTTTGGGATCAGTGAGGGGAAGAGTCAGATATGCAAAAAAAAAAAAATAAATAAAAAAAAAAAAGAAATACCATTGTAGTGTACAGGTGTGTGTAAAACATGTGTGGTACATGGCTTACCCCCACTAAAATAGACATCCATGTGAAAATGGACACTTTAGTAAATATGCAGGTTATAGGCGATCAATGGAGAGCCAGTCTTTTTTGTTATGAATTTTAATTAAAAAAGCCTTTGGATTACGATGCAGCACCTGGGAAAGGGCCCGTATAAAGGGGCGTTACCAGTGGCATGCTAGTGACTTTGTGCAGGAAAATGTACTTTGAAAAGGGCAAATTTGTTGGTATGTATTGCTTAGCTGAGGGCTTGTAAGCCTGGCAGCATGGAATAAGTTTTTCCACAATGTGATGTAGGTGCTGGAGATTGTAGGAAGAGGTCATAGACAGAAAAAAGCTTGACATTGACGACCAACTGGTTACCAGACACCAATTCAGCTGCCAAGACATCCAGGTTGTTTCTAGGAGTGGTCTTTCGTCCCAAGAGGACTCGGGGATGCTGAGTAAACTAGTTTGAGTCATTGCAGCTGGACATCAAAGCTGCTTTGAGTGTGTAATGAAAGCATTCGACATCTCTGTTGGCAGCAGGGTTGTAGGCAGTGGTCTGATGTAGGGTGATGCCCAGGAAATTCTCTAATGATATCCATAATTGAGAGGAGAAAGTGATACCCCTGTCAAAAGTAGTATGCTTAGGGATACCAAATCTCGCTATCTGCCCTAAGAGTAAGGGAGATGTGCATGAGACAGACATTGCAGTTTCTACAGAAATGGCTTCATTCCAACAAGTGGAGCGGTCGATGTCTGTAAACAGATAACAATGTCCTTGTGATGTGGGTATGGTACCTACCACCTCGAGATAAATTTGGGCAAAACGATGCTGAGATTGCAGAAAAGGTGCTCAGTTCTGAATCTAAGTGACAATATCATTTTAATGGCATGAAGTACAGGCGTGGACCGAATCCTTAGCCTCCTTAGGAATACTGTGCTAAATGAACTTAGTCTTCAGTAGCTGTGCAGTAGATCAGCACAAGGGATGTGAAAGACCATGAATGAAATCGAACAACTGCCGGCACATGGAAGCAGCTATCCATAGTTTTGGTCTACCAGTACTGACATCACAGAACAGGGTGGTATTGGATTCGTCAAAGGCGAAGTCCGTCCAATGGAGCGATGTGCAGGAGGTCCTACATGCTTGGTACTGTGGATGTTTTTGCTGAGCTTCTACCAAGGTGTTTTAATGCAAACCTAGGTGAATGGCAGGAAGTGGGTTTCCTAATAGGGCATCGGCACATGTTTAATTTTCCAGGTATGTGTTGAAGGGTACAATTCTAATCGGTAATGTAGAGATGTCAGTGTTGATGGGAGGACTTGGTGTCGGACAGTTGAGTGAAGGCATATACCAAAGGTATGTGGTCTGTACTAATGACGATGGGCCTACCTTTTAAGAAGTGGCGAAAGTGACAGACAGCCAAGTGCACCACTGGCAATCAGTGGTCGAATGTAGAGTAGCCAGATCCTGTCTTGGACAGTTTTCCACTGAGAAGAACAATTGGCGGGGTGAGACATTGACAACCTGCTCAAGAACTGAATCAATAATGATGTCGCTGGTCAGTAAGAGAAGCAGCAATTGATAAGTCATTATTTTTGTTGCAGAATGCAGCTTCTTGATGGCATCTCACTTCAGGTCTTTTGGCTTGCTTTTGACGGAGGCATAGAGGTGGGCAATAGTGGCGGCTATGGCTGACAGGAACCGTTGATAATAGTTGATGAACCTAAGATTTCTTGTAGTACTTTGACTGTCAAGGGCATGGGGCAGTTTTAAATGGCTGCTTCCTTCTCAGGTAGGGGGTTGACACCTTCAGGAATGATGCAGTGCCCTAAGAATGATATATTTTTGGCGCTAAAGGTACACTTGTCGTTCCTGACTGCAAGGCCATTTTCTTATAGGCGGTTGAGCACGATACATAGGTGATGGAGGTGTTCCTATTTGAAGGAAAAGAACACATGTATATTGTCCACAGAACATGCATAGAAGGTGAAGTCCTCTAAGATGCCATCCATGATGCATTGAAAAGTGGTCCCAGCATTACAAAGGGCAAAACCAGGATTAATTGAAGGTGTATGTACATAAAGCAGTGATGATAGGAGTCATAAGATGTCTTCTGGGTTCATGGTCACATGATTATACCCAACCAGGAAGTCGAGAGTGGAGAAAATCTTCGCTTAGTGCAAGTAGGATGTCATATTGGCAATGTTTGAGAGGTTGTGGTGATCCGATTCTGTCTGCTTTTTCAGATGCCTGTAATCCCCACACGGACGCAGAAAGTCATATTTCTTCAGGACAATGTGGAAGAGCGACAAGTTTGGGCTTGAGGCTTTTTGGCAGAGGCCCATTTCTCCCGTTTTAGCGAAGGTTTGTTTAGCGGCTGCCAAACGATCTGGTCTCAGACACCTGAATATGGTGAACACTGAGTGCTCGACGTCTTGATATGGTGATGAATAACGTGTTTGCCGTGAACCGTGGGTATTTTCTGGAGTTCAGGATGTAAGACTTCCGGGGACGATTTGAGGAGTTGGGTGTGAATATCCAAGGGTCTGCTGATGTGGAGAACGATGTTGGAGGGTTTGGGTTCAAGAGGTATTGTCAAATAAGATTCTGCGCTGACTAACCATCAGTGAGCATCCTAAACCAAGAGGTGGAAAGGTGAGAGGAAATCTGCACCGAGAATTGACAATATTACGTCAGGAACGAGAAACTTCCTAAGATATTTGGCCGTTCCCCCACCCAACGATAATAATAAAAGAGATTGATTAGGCTATGGGTTCACTGGGCTAGGGGTTGGGTGAGATTTATTCACAAAAATCTTGGCATATGATATAAGTTCACCCACATCATTTGCGACAACTAGATTTGCTGAGGACAGTGTGATAATAGCTGATTCACAGGAAAAACTGCAAACATTTCTTGACACAATATACAACGAGTGTGAGAAGTTCAGAATATGATTTTGAGAATCAACTTAAAGAAAACAGGTGGTAGTAGCATAAAAGAAAATATATAATCTCCAAATTGCAACATCATAATGGACGGAGCAACAAAAAGTAAACAAATGCAATTGTATATCTAGGTAATATAATAACACATGATGCAAGATGCAATAAAGCTATTGAAAAAGAGTACTAATAGCAAAAATTACATTCAACAGTATGAAAAACCTATTGACAAATAGCAGGATAGGGATTCAGACAAAAGTTACTGCACTGAAAACCCATGTATGGTCCACACTTACTTATGTCTCAGAGATACGGACAATAAACAACTTGAAAAGGAAATATATGGACAGGAATTATGGTTTTACAGAAGAATGTTAAAGCTTCCATAAAGGAAAAGTAATAAATTGGGAAGTATTGAGAAGAGTCAATCAAAAAAGATCACTTCTGTGTTTTCATCCACAGGGAAGACATGCAGGAAAACACAGAGGTCCAGTTAACTATTTACTTCCTAACTACCATGACGAGGTCCATCATCATGAGAAATAATCCAGCCCCACCAGCTCAGGACTTCCTTAGACAGTCCAATATGATCTATTACAACTTATGCCCTGTTCCAGGATGCTCTGGACGTTACTTAAGAATAACCATCATGCGTCTGACTCAGGGACTGTACTGTCACATTCAGCAAGGCACCATAAGAGCTCATACCTTCCAGGTCCTCAACAACAACACGAAATGTGAGGAAATAATTATGAACACCAAGATCATCGGCCATGCTCCGGGCAACAGGATATTTCAAATAGTTCAGGTTCTCCTCATACAACGAGAAAAACTGTCAATTAATACTACCCAGGAAACTTTCCTTCTCCACTCCTACCGCAACAACAGCAATCTGAGGAGTAACCCCAAAACCCATGACATCCGTAATAAAGACAACTTTACCGACCAAGATACATGCGATCAAGACAGCTCTCATTAGCGACCGGACAGCCTTCCCTACTTTGGATACCCTCTCGCTGAGTGCTTCCACCAATAGGAACCTAGCTCGTCGGGAACAAGATGGTGATTCATCACCCATGAGTGAGTGGGAAGGCAGTCTGACTGAACTACAGAACCTCACGGCGAGCGGCTTAGACAATGCGAATTCGCAACCCCACTCATGATACTACTTACTTCACCCACGGCAACTCAGGTGGTTAATGTAAATCCGCCACCTCTAAGCTTAAGTCAGAATGGCCATATTAAACTATATAGCTAGTATTGTATCCCTCAACTATGCTATATACACGAAGAAGGGGAACAACACTCCCAAAATGGGAAGCTTGCTTACTGTATTCTTTTACCCAACTTATAAATTTTACCTCACTTGTAAACTTTACATTGAAATCTTGTTTCGTCAATTATACCTAAATTTTACTACCATCAATGAAGGATGACTTTCGCCTAATTACTGACTATATGCAGTAATTCTGAAAAGAATATAATAAGACCTATTGAGTAGGCAGAGTACAAGAACAGTGCAACTGCGGCAGCCATTTTCTTTAACAAAATTATTATTATTATTATTATTATTATTATTATTATTTTAATTACTATAATTATTATTACTATTATCATTATTATTATTATTATTATTATTATTATTATAATTATTATTATTATTATTATTATTATTATCATTATTATTATTATTACGCTATAATCAGGATTTGTTCCAAATTGTAAGGATAACACAGAACCAGTTTTAGGGTACCAAGTCACTGGGACTTTTTTGAAAACAGAACACGATACACATAAATATATATATATATATATATATATATATATATATATATATATATGTGTGTGTGTATATATATATATATATATATATATATATATATATATATATATATATATATATATATGTATATATATATAGATAAATATATATATATAAATATATATATATATATATATATATATATATATATATATATATATATATATATATATATATATATATATATATATATATATATATATATACACACACACATATATATATATATATATATATATATATATATATATATACATATAGATATATATATATATATATATATATATATATATATATATATATATATACAGTTTATATATATATATATATATATATATATATATATATATATATATATATATATATATATATATATATATATGTGTGTGTGTGTGTATATATAATATATATATATATATATATATATATATATATATATACAGAATATATATATATATATATATATATATATATATATATATATATATATATATATATATATATATATATATGTGTGTGTGTGTGTGTATATAAATATATATATATATATATATATATATATATATATATATATATATATATATATATATATATATACAGAAATATATATATATATATATATATATATATATATATATATATATATTTTTTTTTTTTTTTTATTTATATATATATACATACATATATATCTACATACATATATGCATATACTACTAGATCTGGTGAGGGGATTGTGTGTGTTTGCCTTGTCGCTATAGAAAAATTGTACAAGGAACTTACAGAATATTTACTGTTCAAATATTATGTAATTTTTACCTAGAATCTAACACCGCGATACCCATTTTATTCAAGATCCACCTTGATGGTCCAAGGGCCCCATAATTACAGACCCTATGAAACAGTATTCCATGAAATCTGGAAAATCCGGCAGGCTGGCACTGTAGGATTTGACTTTTCACAAATAATTATTTAACAATAGAGAAATCTAACATTGTTATTTCTATTTTGATGAAAAGCCCCCTTGGGAGGGGACAGTCTACGTGCCCCATAGTTGCAAAACTCCTAAAACTACATTCAATAATATGAAGCAATTGCAATGAATTTCGAAAAAGAGATAGAAAGTACATATCAGATTAATTGGAGCTATATTAATTTGGAAATTTCTCCTAGAAAAGGGGTCCTTGGATGTGGCCCCACATACACAGCATACACTGATATTCTTTTCCATGTGATAAAATGTACAAAAACTTACAAAATATTTAATGGCTGAGTCTTACGTAATTTTTATTCTTTTTAATTTTTCTACAAAATGATGCCAACCAAACGGAGATTCTACAGAATATTTAATGATTTACTTACTCTACTTTGATGGCTGCTTTTCCGGTCCCATACAGCATGGGAACCCCACTCTCTACAGGACCTCCACTGTCATTTTACCTTCTTCGTTTAGAGTATTTAACGTTTCATATCGCGTATTGTTCATTTACTGTTAAATCGTCACTGCTGTATAACTGTTGATATAAGAAAGTCTTCAGTTTCCCCTCGAAAGCCCTAATGTCTTCAATAATTCGGATGTTTCGGGGGAGCCTATTATTGTATATAGTCTCAGGGCCGCATATTTAAAGGCTCTGGAGTCTAGAGTAGGCATATATCTAGGTTTCAACAGTTTTAAGCAATCTGTAAGTGTTTTCGTGTCGACACGATTAGTTGGCTGAGCAATATGTAGCAATTCTCTTAGGTATTTTGGAAGACCGGTTCTGATATCTTGGTGGGATATTGTACATATTTTAAATTAAATTCTCGCTTTAATCGGCAGACAGTGTAAATCAATTAGTATAGGGGTGATCCTTTCTCTAGGTGCGACACCTTTTATCAGTCTTGCTAATCTGTTTATTATTTTTTGTTATTTCTTAAGTTGTACTTTTGGTAAATTGTAATAGATAGAGTTGCAGTAGTCAATCCTGGCAATAACACAGTTTATCACAAGCTTCTTTACAGAATTTTCGTCCAGGTAATTTTTTTATTAACGCAATATTTCTTAGATGATAACCAGCAGTTTTTATTATATTATTTATTTGTGCATTTAGACACAGGTAATAAACAAGAAATAAACCTAGATCTCGAACTTTACTAGATATCGGTATTGAGTCATTATTTATGTTCATTTGAATATTACCAAAGTTTCTCACGCTCTTTCTCTTACCCACCACTATGAATTCAGTTTTGTTCTCATTAAATTTCAGTTGTTTAAATGTCATCCATTCTCTAACACTATCAAGGATTCGGTTTAGAGTTTCAGTAGTGTCATTTATATCATTTATGGAAAAGTAAAATTGTGTGTCATCCTTCTTGAGTCATATGTTATTTCCTGTTTTTCATTTTTACAAAACAATGCCACCCAAAAAGGGCTTCTCATTTTATAAATCCAATAAAGCAAATTCGGTGAGAAGGATAAGATACCAGGATACAGAGGAGGAACGGAATTTATGGAGGGAAACAATTGCGAAAAGAATGGCAGCTAGCCTTAAAGCAGAAAAAGAAGAGCAGATGGATTTCAGAAGGAACACTAATGTAAGCAGGATGTCAGCTAGACGTGAAGGAGGAGACGAAAAACAGACGAATTTAAGAAGGAACACTAATGCAAACAGAATGGCTGCTAGACGTGAAGGAGGAGACGAAAAGCAGATGAATTTAAAAAGGAACACTAATGCAAATAGAATGGCTGCTAGACGTGAAGCAGAGGAGTTTAAGAAGGAACGCTAATGCAAACAGAATGGTAACTGGACATGTAGCACAGTATAAAGACCAAAGAAATAGCAACTATAAGAAATCAGGAATCAGGAAATCAAAGAATGACTCGTATGCAGGATAACCAACAAAAATGACTGTTCATCGAAACCAAGAAACATCGGAAAGATCTGAGAATTTTTGCCATATTGATAGTCATGCATGCTGAAGCAAGAGCATGTAATTTTAATGCTGTACAATGGCGTCTTGGTGCCGTCACTCATAAACCCTGATATCCATATGAAACAGAAGACATAGTATATATTGGCTTAATATCACAACAATGTAATTATTGTGATAATCAGAAATGGAAGAATGAACCTTCTGGATTGTGTTGCAGTGGAGAGAAAATTAGACTGCCTTTGTTAGTCGAACCTCCTGAATATCTGGAAAAAAAAAATACATGGAATATCCCTCCGTTCAAAAATTTTTCTTGAAAACATACTACTATACATAAATGCTTTCCAGAAGACTTCATTTTGAGCAAAATCTGTGAATAAGGGGGAATTTCTGCACATATTAAAATCCAAGGGCAAATATACATTTCTACCTATATTTTATTTCAAAAGAAATCTTCACGACATATTCTTGAGAGTGGATTCTCCTATCCTATGTTTACTGAGAATCAGATATTCAGCAAATTTCATATCTTAATTTAACTATAAAAATTTTAGCTAGATTAATTTGAGGTATCTTTTAGAAAATTCAGTTAAATGTTCATTACTAAAAAGTGTCTAAGATGACTTAAGCCAAATACTACTGAGCCACAATATAGGTAAAAAAATGTTTTTGTACACCAAAAAATATTGCCATAGGTTATTATTATTATTATTATTATTATTATTATTATTATTATTATTATTATTATTATTATTATTATTATTATTATTTTTTATTTTTTTTATTATTATTATTATTATTATTATTATTATTATTATTATTATTATTATTATTATTATTATTATTATTATTATTATTATTATTATTATTATTATTATAGACCGTAATGTTGTGCTACTAATTATCAGGAAGTTTCCTTACAGTAAAAAATAAAAATAATAAAAAAAATCAATATAGGAATATATTAGAAGCCAATGAAGTGAATAAATACCAAATTATTGAATTAATAAAATTATATATTTACATAATTTAGAATAGCATTATCTCGTTTCAACACACATCCAGAAACAGATCCTTTTTTTTTTATGGAGTTCAGAGGGTATTTGTAGTCGTTTGATTGATATTTAGCTCCTTATAAAAGCTCCATAGGATATACAGTATACTTTATCAGGTAATATTAAATTCTTTTCGCATAATTAGTTGGTTTAATGAACACTTATAATATCCCATATTTTTATGAAACAACTATTTTCATACCTAATTAGTTCTTGGTTCATATAAAAAACAGTATTACCTTGAATAAAAGAACACAATTTTCCAGCATGGGGACATATTGTATATCCTTTTGAACATTTAGTAAAATTAATTTCATTCTAGGATCAGCACGAAGAATACTTTGCTCCACTTGAAGTATGAAAGAAAGCCATGAAATTGAGTTACTTTCCATGGAAAGGAAAAATTTGCAAAAAAAAATTCTCCCTTTCAATGTTCAATATTTGTTTTAATATTGATTATTTTGTTGTATGTAATACTACCTGGCCAAAAACTGGAATATCATATTCCATCTTTCGACTTCTAGTACTGAATTTCGTAGGGTTAATTCAATTAGAAATTCCTTAATTGTTAAAACAAATGACTATCTATATGACCGTTACTCAAATGTAACTCCATTCAAAAATTTGGTATCTTTTTAATTTTCGTAAGAGGATGATATAAAGAAAGGATTTCCTAACTTTCGTCTCACTGAGGCAAAATGTCACACTAAAACATTCTCGCCAAAGGAGGAGAGGAAATTGCTGCATAAACGTCTTAGCCAACAAATCATCGCCCAAAACTTCGTAAACTACCAAACTTTGATGTTCCACGGAGCTTTGGCATGATTTCCTCCTTCTTTAAATGTACGCACTAACGCATAATCCTCCCCTTAAAGAAACGAGATTCCATTTTGTCTGCTTTGAGAGCAAACGTCAGTGGATGCTTCTCTTAGCAAATGAGTGTTTAGTCGCAAGAAGTTGCGTCTGGTTAATTAATAGGACATATAAAGCTAGATAATAAAACAGGAATTAGTAAAATATGATTTTTATTATTTATGAATTATTCTTAAGTATTCTAGAAACAGTATTTGATAGAGAGAGAGAGAGAGAGAGAGAGAGAGAGAGAGAGAGAGAGAGAGAGAGAGAGAGAGAGAGAGAGAGAGAGAGAGAGTTATATTTTTACGTACACTGAAATTAATCTGACGGAAGTAAATCTGAAATAAATGTTTGAACATAGCCAAAAGGAAACATCACCACTATCTCTTCCAAGTTTAGGATTGAATAGCAACGTCAAATCTCAATCCTCTTTTATAGATACGGCATTAATTGAGTAATCACAATATTTATGAAACTTCGGGAAATCTTTATTTGTAAATTCTTTGCCTGAATTCTTAAGTCTCACCATTTTTCTCCTTCTTGTGATTGTAATTTTAAACCGAACTAGAATTTATCACTAACGAGGGATGCAATTGTTGGAGTGGTCTTTTCAAGGTTGAAGATTATTCATGAGCGGCAGAGGCAACGGGCAGTAATGCCCCTTGTCTTAAAAGACGGAAGTTGAACCAATCATCAGTGTCCAAGTACCTTCTCTACTCAAAGCAACGTAAGGGTTGCGGTGGCCTATTGGAAACGTCCCTGCCCAGCTGTCTGCCGGACTCGTGTTCGAGTCCCACTCAAAATCGTTAGTTTCTTTTTGTGTCTGCAACATTGTCATCCTTTTGAGCATTGGGCGAGGGGTTTGGAGGAGCTAATAGGTCTACCTGCTAAGTCATTAGCAGTCATTGCTTGGCCTTCCCTGGTCCTAACTAGGTTGGAGAGGGCACTTGGGCGCTGATCATATGACTATATGGTCAGTCTCTGCTAGCTAGATCATTGCAACTGCCACTCTCTACCAAGCAGGTAGAAATAAGGCTTCCTCCAAACTGCCCATCACCAGCTTAAAGGGATAGTGAAGCCCTGTTGCCAGTAATATCAGTAAATCATTGTGTATTACTTTAACTCATGACCTGGTTCATGATGGCTAAGCATGTTGAAATAGTTAGGTATTTGTGTGTGTTAACACTTACACAGTGACAACACACATAAACTCATATATATATATACATATATATATATATATATATATATATATATATATATATATATATATATATATATATACATATATATATATATATATATATATATATATATATATATATATATATATATATATGTGTGTGTGTGTGTGTGTGTGTGTGTCCGTATGTGTGTGAGTGTGTATGTTTGTATATGGATAGAGCTTTACTGTCCGGTTTCATCTGGAATTATTGGACGACAACAGGTGATCTAGTATGTTTTTCATGCGTGATATTAATCCTAGTCACCATCATTTGATTAGCTCAAAGGGATCACAACAATAATCTTTGTACCCATTGTTCTTTAATTGCAATACACATAAAGGGATAGCTCGTGGGAAGCCGCCACATAATCAATTGCAGGATATGAAGAGTGGAGAATTGCTAAAGATCTACCAAAAACCATCGTAAGTTTAAAATGGTTGAATTTTTTATTTGTTCAGCTACGTGTGTCGTTCCGTATAATAAAGATATTGGAAAACTACTCTGGTTCTTATCTTTTCTATCTGTTCTTTGTGCTAATAGTATGGCAATTCACATGGTCCCTTTTACTGATCAGCCAACAGTAATAGAGTTTAAGAATTCTGTGGGCGTTTAACAGTTGCCGATTACAATGATATTATTATTATTATTATTATTATTATTATTATTATTATTATTATTATTATTATTATTATTAATTACTAAGCTACAACCCTAGCTGGAAAAGCAGGATGGTAAATCATAAGCCCAGGGGCCCCAAGAGGGAAAATAACCCAGTTCGAAAAAGAAACAATGGAAAAATTGAATATTTTAAGAACAATAACAACATTAAAACGAATATTTCCTATGTAAACTATAAAAACTTAAAAAAAAAACAAGAAGATAGAATATTTTGCCTGACTGTACCTTCAAACAAGAGAACTCAAACCCATGTCAGTGGAATGCAATAGTACAGAGGCTATGGCACTACTTGCTAGTCATATAGGCTCCTCTCATTCGGGTAGGCCTCTTTGCACTACGAGACATGTATCATA
>NC_090740.1:83960531-83963031 GCF_036898095.1 Palaemon carinicauda
TTCGAATGTTTCGTGGGAGCTTATTATATAGCTCGGAGACGCATATTCAAAGGCTCTGGAGCCTAAAGTAGACATAAATCTAGGTTCCAAGAGTTTGAAGCCATCTGTAACTATTCTCTTGTCGACACAATTTATTGGCTGCGCAATATGTAGCAGTTCTCTTAAGTATTTTGGACGCCCGGTTCTGATAACTTGGTGGGTTATTGTACATATCTTAAATTAAATTCTCGCTTCAATCGGCAGCCAGTGAAAATCAAATATTATAGGGGTGATCCTTTCCCTAGGTGGGACACCTTTCATCAGTCTTGTTCCTTTGTTTATTATGTTTTATAATTTCTTAAGTTACACTTTTGGTAAATTGTAATAGATAGAGTTGCAGTAGTCAATCCTGGAAATAACACGGTTTATCACAAGTTTCTTTACAGAATTTTTGTCCAGGTACTTCTTTATAAACGCAATATTTCTTAGATGATAACCCATAGTTTTTATTACATTATTTATTTGGGCATTTAGAGGCAGGTTACAGTCGAGAAATGCACCTAGATCTCGAACTTTACTAGATATCGGCACCGAGTCATTATTTATGTTCATTTGAATATCCCCTAAGTTTATCACGCTGCTTCTCTTGTCCACTACCATGAACTCAGTTTTGTTCTCATTTGATTTTAGCTGTTTAAATGCCATCCATTCTCTAACACTATCAAGGATTCGGTTACGAGTTTCAGTAGTGTCGTATATAATTTATGGAGAAGTAAAATTGTGTGTCATCTGCAAATATTTTGAACTTCACGCCATGCCTTTGCAGAATTTTCGATTGGCCATTAGTATACATGCAGAATTAGATTGGGCCAAGTACACTCCCCTGGGGTACAGCTCTGTTTAAGGGTTCATATGATGAATCAGAGTTTCCAATTTGAACACAGTAATTTTTACCAACTAAGTAGTCTTTTAGGTATTCGAAGACTTGATCTTCAACGCCGATGGACCGTAGATCATTTAGTAGCAGTTCATGCACAACTGTATGAAAAGCACCACTGAGATCGAGCAGTATTAACATTCCACATTTATTTTCATCCATCATTTCTAGGATATCATTTACAACAGAGCAGATGGCTCATGGCTGTCTCCGTAGAGTATAGTTTTCTGTAAGGAGATTGGGTGTCACGCAAAGCTTCTATTACTTCTAAGTGGCTGACTAGTTGTTCAAGAATTACGTATTCGAGCTCTTTTGAGACAAAGGATAGATTTGAAATAGGTCTATACGAGCTTAATTCCTGGTAGCCCAGTGTATTTTTTAGAACTAGTGTGACTATAGCCATTTTCTCAGATTTAGAAAACTTACATTCATCAATGATTACATTTGCTATTATCATTATTATTTCGGTTAGACTAGAAAAGTCTCTCACTCCAATTACTTCAGATACTGGCATAGGATCGATCGCACAGTTTGTTTTCTTTGCTCTTTTGATAATTTTGGTGATGTCATCTTGTGTTATATTGTTAAATAGTATTAATTTTGTCTGTGTGCCTGGTGTATCTTAATCTGATGTTGAGTATTTACAAATGACCTGGTTATATTTTCATTTTTTTTAAAGAATACTAGAAATTTATTTGCTTGTTTCTGGTCACTGTATCCATCAGGTAGCTTCTTTTCTTTTACATTTCCCATTATACCATTCGGGAGACGATATAACTTATTTATGTCAGTTGCTGCTTCAAGGATCTTTCTCTTGTAGTATTCACCTTTTTCCCTTCTTAGTAGGTAGTTATATTGACACACAGCAGTTTTGTATTCTACCCAAGTACTTTCAGTTTTTAACCTATTCCAGAGATTAAATATTATTTGTGAGTTTTTATATATGGATTTCTATTGATATTTTTGTGATTGTACATCAACACTGTAAATTTAGAATTTTCACCAAAAGTTTGTTATACAAAACTTTAATTTATTCTTATTTCAATGTAATAATTATATTTGTAATCTTGTATGATTATATAATTTTGTTAGTATTTGTGAAAAGTTGTTGGTTAATGACCCCTAACTTTTCTCTAGGCAACGGGGATTTTTTATATTTACGTTCCATTTATATGTGTTATGTTACATGACCTGTGATGAGAGTTATTTTTACCTATAGATTATTAATATGAAAATAAAAACGAAAAAAAACACTAATTTAAAAACGAAGTTGTATTATTAAACAAAAGTTTCTGGATACTTCTCATAACTACTCCGTTATTGCATAATATTAGCCTTGGACATGTCTAGTCCAGCGGGACCATTCGGGAGAATTGGTCCCAGGTGTAAAAGGAAAACGCGTATCTTGATCGAGTACGACCTAATTGAATACTGCTCGTTGTGGAGGCATTTCAGCTTCACACGCTGTAACCTTGAATTTTGTATTTACTTTACTAAAATATATAATCTTAACGAAGATACACAAACTTTAGGATATAATCATCAGAAGCTATGTTCCTGCATATCAACTTTAATATCTAAAAC